>NW_011893547.1:9845-10149 GCF_000151845.1 Pteropus vampyrus
CATGGTCATTGCACATAGCCATTTCATTCATGGGTAAGAGATGGAGAAAATTTAGAGGAGGAAACCAGCAGGTCTACCACAGAAGCAAACAGATCAGTTTCTGTTTAAAATCATCCTGGAGGTCAGGAGATTGGAAAACATGGCTCTGACATGAAGCTTCCTTGAGAGAGTCAACTCAGTCAGCCAGTACAGCTACATGTAATGAGAGACACAATGAGGACAGAGAGGTGCAGAAGCCTCTAGATATTCAGCCAGCTCTGGGGAGGTCACTACCTACATGAGATAAGGGCAAGACCCCTTTAAG
>NW_011893548.1:0-1130 GCF_000151845.1 Pteropus vampyrus
GTCCTCGAGTCTGGAGTTCCCCCAGAGTGGGTTGATGCTCCGAAGATCTCCTTTTAGGTGTCAGCAGTGATTTTCAGTAGTATGGGGCTGACATCCCACCAGTTTTCCAACCCCCTCCCCAAAAGAGAGCACCTCCTTCCTGATGAAGGAGCAGGGAATTATTGAGGAGTGGCTGGGCTGGGGGGCGCACCCTTCCCGGGGAGCAGGGAGGGGCAGGTGTTGCTGCAGCCCACGCCATGAACACCTCTCCGACTGAGAGCCTTCGAGTAAAATTGAGGGGCTATTAACTAGAAGAAGGGTGAATTAATTCTGGGCAGGAAGAAGCATCCATTGTCCCACGCTCTTCCCTTGCCACCCCTCCCCCACCTATGGTATCCGCCACCCCCAGTTACCCCCCTCCGTTTGCTTCGTTCCACTTTCCTACCAGAATGCTCACCCCGCACCGTGTGCCTTCCCCGCCTGGCAGCCCCATCTAGTCATAAACGAGCACCAGACACGGGTCTTCTTCTGCTATGGGCTTAGCGGGCATCCATTTTATCAATAGCCCCCACCTTTAATCAAGAAGGAACTACCCGGTGGCCAGACATTATGGTTTTCTTTTATAACCGGCTCATTTAAAAAAATAATAATTTCAGTTCAACTTTTAAGCGAGGGAGGAGAAAGGGTAATCGTGCAGAGTTTCCCGAAAAGTTATGAAAGCGAGCGAGGGGTCATTTCTCAGAACTCCGCTTTTCACGACGAATAATCGTCAGTCTTCCTCTCTTGGGCATCTCCCCACGGAGCCGGGCACCCCGGAACGAGCTGGCTGGGCTCAGCTTCCCAGGATGCGTCTCAGCCCCTCCTGTGTACGAGGAAGGGGCTTGGATTGGGGAAGACGCGGGCGCGTGGGGTGGGGAATCGTCACTAGAGGCCGATGCTTTCCCGCGCCCACCCCTCTCCGAGGCAGCCCCCCGTGTTCTCTCTCTCTCCTCCGTATTCTTATTTTCCTTCGCATCAGCGGCTGTGTTGGGTCTCGTGCCCGAACACGGATGCAAAGAGTTTTCAAACTGTGATTTATCACAGATGAAGGCTCTATCTCTGTCTCGGTGCTCGCGAAATTGGGGTTCTAATTTCCACCCCGGGCCAGTTCC
>NW_011893548.1:2177-4038 GCF_000151845.1 Pteropus vampyrus
GCCTGCCTGGGCAGCTTTGCTATCAGTCACCGTGGCCTGCCTCCCAGGTGCCCCTCTGAATTGTGCCATGCAGACCAGGCGGGTGCCTGCAATCGGTCTCCTGGGGCCGTCTGCTGCTTGGAATTTTCACCGCCTAAGTGAGCGGTAATTGCTAGCTCACACCCTCGGCCGGGACACGCGGGGGAAGGCTGGCTGAAGTGGTACTCATTTTAAGAGGAGGGGGACAGGACACGCGTAGTTGGCTTTTATTGAGACACAGCTTCTGGGTCCTTGTCAGTGGCCGTTGGGTGGCGGGTGCTACCTGAGCTTTCCAGGAGGGAGGGAGCAGGGCCCCCATACTCCGGGAAGCATTTGGAGGGTGTGAACTTGAACTTGTTATAAGCCCTTCGTAAGCTCAGGGAAGTCTCATTGGGAGGCCTTGCTCCCCATCATCTCAAACAAATTAAAACACACCCACACTTTACTTCAACTATAATTTATTTGCAGTAAAAATCTTTGAAGGGAGTTTAATGGTTTTGCTTCTTAAATTATCTGGCGAGGGTTAATTCATCAAAGTCGCAATTACCCGTGATTTCCCCCACCGTCTCACAACTGTCTCCTCGAACGTAACAAAGTTCTCATGCCGGCTGCGTCGTGAACACCGCATCCCACAAACAGCGAGGAGGCCTCGGCGCTGCATGTGGCAGGCGCCTAATGAAGCATTTATTAATTGTAATTTTGCTGCTCTCTTATTGAATTGCGAAGCTGATCATTCTCCGGCGCGTTGCAGCCCTTGCTTGGCCCCAGGAAGGGCTGTGCTTAAGACTTCGAGGAGCAGCCTGGTCCCCACCCGAAGGTGCCACAGGCCCCTGAGCCGTCACTTTGCCACAGAAGGTTCTCCTGGCTGTTGGAGTCACGCCCAGTCTTTTCTCTCTTCGTTTTCATGGCGGTGAATATTAAGTTGAAACATCTGGAGCCCCACACGTGTGATTCGCAGGCATCCAACACAGGCGTTCGTTCCTTATTCCTTGATTAATTTATCGGACGTCCGCTTTCTGATCCTCCCGATGCTTTAATCACAGGGGAACTGCCGACCAGCTGGGCAGTCGACTTCTCTCTGTTGCAGCAAACGAAGCATAATTGCGGGGATGTGAACCAGTCGGATAAACAACGAGAAATTCGGAGTCATTGGGCGGCATTTCCTGACGAGGGGTCACACGGAGCCCAACGTGGGATTAGCCGGTGTTTTATTTTCTTTCTTACGAAAAAAAAAAAGGACCACACATTTATTAATAGGGCGAGAGTTATGCTCCCAGCTGCTCTCAGATGCAGACTGGGCGGGGACAGTCGGCTCCTCCCTCCCAGAGACAGGGGGCGTGTCTCCTCGAAGCTCGCGGTCACACGGAAAGATACCAGAAGGGACCCGACAATTAAGGATGTGCACGCGCAGCTTCAGGGCTGACATTAGTGATGCCTGGTGATCAATAGCGTGTTTTGCGCGTGGATTGCTGGCTGAGAAGGAGGCTTGGGGTACTCAGCCGGCCGTGGCGAGGCTGATCTGGAGCTTTGGGTGACAGAGCGAGGCTGGGTTTTCATCAGCGCCTGCCCAGGGCTGGGATTACACCTGCCCACCTCCAGACCCCAGGTGGAGGGCAGCTGTTTATAATGGAATTTGCCTGTCGTTGAATTTTAAGCTGGGGGATCCAGGGTAGGCTCCAGGAGCCAGCATCTGTTGTCAATGGCTTTGACCCAGGGACTGAAGAAATCCCCCGCAGTCGCTCTGTCCCGGCTTGTTCCTGTGCGAGGGACTTGGAAGGGAAAATTTCACACATCGAAGCCACGGTGCATAGCTCCTCTCCCCGGCCGAACTTTCTGGACGTTC
>NW_011893548.1:9573-10117 GCF_000151845.1 Pteropus vampyrus
GTCCCCTGCCCTTGTCTGAGAGACTTCGCCTCTCTGTACTTTAAAACCTTGTTCTGGGGATCGCTTCTGCGGACCCCTCCCTTCCTTCCTCTCTGCAAATGCAGGGTCAGCCCACCTTCCTGCAGACGTGTCTGACGCCGTTCTTACTACGTAGATTTGGTTCTGATTCCACAAGGAGACACACGCGCCCCACGGCCTGCTCCGGCTCGTTTGAATTTCCCCTCAAGGGCTCGACACACAGTAGGTCTGTGCAAATACCTATTAAATGAATATACATGTATTCAAATCCAGGACATGAGAAATAACAACAGGAAGAATGGTAAACAGAGGCTAAGAAACCGCTTCCAATTCAGTCAGCCCCGATCTACCGCATGGCAAACGGTTAAACCTGATGACCACTGACCCCCAAAAGAGGACTTGAAAAAACACTCGGCACACACAGAGCCCCTTGGGAACGTGTTAATAATCACTGTCATCATCATGGCTCCTATGGATTGAGCATCTTAGTTTCTGCCGAACTCGGTGTCAAGGGCTCTGCACGCAT
>NW_011893549.1:0-4352 GCF_000151845.1 Pteropus vampyrus
AAACAGAATGGAGGGATAACTAAGGAAAGAGAAAGTCTGGTGAACCATTTCTAGAGATCTAAATCCTATTTGTGAGATTTTGTCTAGTCTCTAAACAGCCTATGCAGTACCTACACAGGCTATCCAAGTGAAATGAGTATCATAGTTTAAAGCATTAACCATATGTTGATGACTCCTAAATTTATATCTCAAGCTCCAGCTTCCTGATGAGCCCCAGATTCGTACATTGCCATGTCAATGTCTAATAGCATCTCAAACGTAACAGGTCCAGAAAAAAAAGGAACTTGATATTTCCTGCCAAACCTGTTTCCAGTCTCCCCTGACTCAGTTAATGGCCAAAACATAGGAGTCATCTATCTGTGAGTCCTCACTCCTTCGGTTGCATAAATTCAGCAGTGAATCCTGTGGGCTCTGCCCCTAATATATCCTGGATCCAGCTTCTCTCTTCCATTTCCTTAGACAAGCCACCTCTATCCCAGACCGTAACAGTCATCTTACTGGTCTCCGTGCTCTACCCGTTCCCTTCCTCTTTAGTCCATTCTCCACAGAGCAGCCCGAGTGAGCATTCAAAAATAGAAATCGGATATCTTCTCCCAAATAAAATCCTCTAAGAGCTTCCACGCATTGAGTACAAAAGCCGAACTCCCTTTAGTGCCTCCAAGGCATGCCACAGGACCTGCCTTTGCCCCTCCCCAACACTGCCTCCTTCCACGTGCCCCTTCGTTCTCTCGGATGCAGACACACCGTCTTCTTGTCCTCAAACAGGCCAAGCATGAGTCAACTCAGGGTCTCTGCGCTTGTGTTTCCTTTCCTTGGAGCATCTTCCATCGAATCCTGCCCCACTGGCTCATTACCACCCAGGTTTTAGCTTAAAAGTTAATTCAAAGGACCCTTCCTTAACGACGCAATCTGAAATAGCACCCCCACTATCAAAGCAATTACTATCGAATCACCTCTTATTTTATTTATAGCTCTCATCACTTTCTAAAATGATGTTACTAATTTGTTTACTCATTATCTGTCCTTCACTATAAGGTAAGTTAGATAATAACAGAAAATGTCCTGCCTTATTCGTTACTGTATCTCCAGCACCTAGAAAAATGACAGTAATATTTGTTCGATGATAAAAAATTTTGCTTCATCCAATAGATCAAATGTTAATATTCTTAAATAAAATCCCTGAGCTCCTCTCTCACTTTCAATAAGAATGTCTTTCTCCCGTCCTCCGATTTTCTCCTGACATCTTCACAGAACCACAAGGAAGGCTCACTCTGTCTGAGCCCACCATCTTCTCAGAGAACCGGAAATAAGCCCGAGTAGCTAAGGAAGTCATCTCCCAACTTCTCCGCTTGTGCCCCCCAAAAGAATTCTGGGAAATAATATATCCCTTACTCACTGATGTCTAACTAGGTATCATCAGAAATCTTGAGAAAATTGAAATATTAACTTTATGACATCTATGCTAACAATAATATTCAATGGAAAGGTATTATGATGTTTAGAATTTTCTCTAAACCTTAAAGCTACAGATATAGCTCATTTAGGAAACCATGTGTTGTACCCTCTGACTGGAAAAGGCAAACTTCATTATCAAACCCATCAGCCAAATCAGACTTAGCTTCTATCAGGAAAATGGGCCTTCACCTTTCAATTCATACTTTTGTGTTAATACGCCCCTTCGCAACCTTCTTCCTTCTTAAATTGAATCCTAGGATATAGGAGTAGATAAGTTTGTTGCCTGGATGAAATATATGCCTTCATGTTCAATACGTGTGACCAAAGCTCTCTTTGTTTACTCTTCTGGTCTCCCCTTCAGGAGCCATGTGTTTGGTTGTTAATAGGTAACAGAGGAAGTGAGATTGTTAGATGTAAATTGGCACCTCCCCTGCTCCCCACTCTACAGTATATCCGAACACAGACTCTCCCATGCTACTTCTAACACCCTACTTACCTTTCCGATAGACGACAGGAAAAGGCATGAAGTCCTACCATGGGCTTTCGGTGCCTTGTTTAAGTGTTGCTTTGTTTAATAACCCTAAAAATTTTTCACCCACAAAGCAGTGTTGAAATAAAGGGTATACTAAGGTTTTGCCTTGATTCTGAAAAGTAGGTACCTGACTGAGGGATGAGAAAGAACTAGAATAGCAATTCACCCTCAGCTCCAGGTACATTCTCAGGTAAATCTATTTTAGGAAAGAGTACACATGAATGCTAAAGAGCTGGAAAGTCATTCCCTCGAAAATATCAGTTGCTTCATTTCCCCTTGGAAAGTCTCCATGCACTCCCAGGGGTGTGAGTTCTCCGAGGTGAAGACAGCTGAGCCAAGAAGCCCCCCTGTTCCTTTTGGCTACCGTTGCTGTCATCACCACATAGTATTGCTCCTGACATGTGAAATCCAACTAGACTTTTGTCCCCTTGTTCACTGCTAGTTGATCTGGGGGAACACCATCCCAAAACATAAAAGTCTCCATAGTTTGCAATCTCTCTTCAAATTTTGATACAGGGGCCTGAACTTGGCACATCCAGCAATAAGAACAAGATTGAAAGAGCTCTGCCTGTGCAAAAGGCCCAGAATTTGTCTTAGTTCACACAGAACCCAGGACTTCACAAATCAGTTACCTTGCCCTTGGGTGTCGTGCAAGTTCACACACACACAACCAGCCATCTATTTTACCTCAGGCACACTTGCAGTGCCAAAATGGCCCTATTGGGATGGATTTACAAGAGCAACCATGTTCTCCTCAAGAGACCATCCCTACTCTCTATGTGCATCTTGATATGAAACGTGGATAATGTCGCATTTGCTCAGATTACTCAACCAGTTCTTGTCCGCTCTCAGGGGTTCTTTTGGCGTAGAAAGTCCACCTTATTATACTACGTCTTTCTGTGCGGCCTATGGACTTATCTGAAGATGTGAGTTTCAATAGCCACCTCTTGATCCTGTCAAAATTTAGTTGAAAAACTTGTAGTTGTGAAATGATGTCTTACTGTGGTTTTAATTTGAGTTTCCCTGTTTACAAATGATACTGAGTATCTATTCATATTTTTGGTCATTTGTTTGGAGTCACCAGGGATGCCTTTCAGACCTGTGGAATCCAAATTTATGGGAATGGGGGCTGAGAATCTACATTTTCCACCAATGCCACAGGTTAGTGTTTCTCTTTGAGGAAATACCATATGTAAAAGAGAACACATAAATGCATATGGTTTGATAAATAATGATCAAATAGCTGTATGTCTACCACCCAGCTTAAAATATCAAACATTGCCAATGCGTTTGAATCCTCCGATGCACACCCGCTCCCTGATCACGCCCCTCTTCCATCTTCTCTTCCTCCTGAGGTTACCTCTTCCCTTAGTTTTCACCGTTCCCTTCCTTTAAAAAAATCACCGCATATACATGTCTCTCTAAAATATAATTTCTATAGTCTCATTTCGAAAATATAAGAAATTTATTATACAATAGGCATTCCTCCGTGGGTTGTTTTTCTCACTCAATATGTTTGCAGAATTCATCCACATTGATGTACACAGTCATAATTCATTGAATTTAACTGCTGTATAGAACTCCATTTTTTAGAGAGCTACAATTTGCCATTTCTACTGATGAACATTTGGGTCATTTCTAGTTATGTTTTGTTTTGTGATTACGGAATAAAGCTGCGATGAACATTCCTGTAAGATTCTCCTGGTGCACATGTGCATGGGTGTTTTCAAGAGTGAGATTAGGCCAGAGGGGAGGGGTTGGGGGGGCTGGGAGAAAGGGGTGAAGGGTTAAAGAAATACAAATCAGTAGTCGATGGATGGTCATGGGGTTGGGGAGCACGGCATAAGGAATGCAGTCAGCAGTAATGTAATGGCTATGTGTAGAGCCAGACGGAAGATAGAGTAATCAGGGAGATCGTTTCATAAACTATATAAATGTCTAACCAATGTACTGTATAATTGAAACTAATTACAAAAAAAAAAGTGGGATTCTTGGGACATTTGGATATGGACAGGTTTAAACCCGTTCAATTGTTTTCTTCTAAAGTGCTATATCAATTTATATTCTATTGAGCAAAGATGTGAGTTTCAATAGCCATTTCTTGATGCTGTCAAAATTTAATTGAAAAACTTGTAGTTGTGAAATGGTGTCTCACTGTGATTTTAATCTGCATTTCCCTGTTCACAAATGATAGCGAGCACCTATTCACATTTTTGGTCATTTGTTTCTTATTAATTGCATGTTCACATCTTTCACCCATTTTTCATAAACAAAGCATCTTTCATATTGATATGAATCTTCTGATTGATACTTAAATACTTAAATGTCTTCATTTATGGCTTGACTTTTGACTTCATGGTATATT
>NW_011893549.1:5839-8212 GCF_000151845.1 Pteropus vampyrus
AAATTATGCTGACAGATAGATTCCCGGGTGGATTTTATGCACATTCAAATTTTAAAACCACTAAACTTATATGCCAATGGCTGTCAGTCCACTGGGGCCCAAATCTTTAGTTTTAGTATCAAAGTCCTTCCATATTGTCCTCTCTGATCATCACAGCTAAATCTTTTTTATAAAACATCACATGGTACCTTATAGTACAATAATAATATAAGGCATTATTTATGCCTCATGTACCCAACTAGATTATACATCTTTGAAAGTTGTTCCCTTATGTTTTGAAACTCCTTTCCTTTTTTCCTCCTCACCAGGAGCTTGCTGTATCTGTTGATTGAATGGTTTGTTCTCCACTGTGATCTCAATTTTCTTAGATTGAGTCCTATTCTTAAATAATACAAGAAAGGACTAAATTGAAGCATCATATAATGATTTGAGGCAATATATTGCAAGTCCTTGAGACATAGTGAAGGTAAAGTCTTACTTTAAGAAACTGCATTAATGGTAGGGTTAGACTTTATTGCTTTTTCTTCTCTGACTTGTGTTAATGGGAGAAGAGGAAATTCTCAAATTTTGCAATGGAAGTCAGTTTCAGAAATTTAAAAGATGATGCAATTTACAAAATACCAATTTCAGTTCAACTCAGCAGATATTTATTGATCATCCATTACACGTGAGATACCATGGTAAGTATTCAACCACTTGAGAAAATTTCTGTTATAAAGTGAAATACATCAGTAAGGATTGTGAGCATTGTATGTTTTTCTTTCCTCTGGTGTTAAAATAACAGCTGCGGGAACAAAAGAAAAAGAATAAAGTCATCATTTCTGCCTAACTTTAATCCAAGAGTAGAGTCTAAATCTTCGTGTCCTAAGCAAACTGCCACAGGAAGCTTCTTCATGTTCTGAGTATTTTATATTGCAACTATAAACCATGACCAGAGAGAGTAGAATCCATTTAGCACTCTAGAGTATTCTCTGCCAAGTGGTCTCTTATTTATTGCTTTTTAATGAAATTTTTCATGTCCATCAAAACATAATCTTTCAACAAAGGAGACGCATCTCTGAGATCCAAGCACTTTATAATATAGAATCTAGATATGAACAATATTTTTTCTAGATGGGATTACCTAATGAATTTCTTTGTGCTCAGGCGTGGAGTTTAAAATAAATGAGCATCCTATTATTAACTCTTCCATGAGATATAAGCTCTCAGAAAATCCAGCAAATATTTTAAATGGTTCTATTTTTCTTGAGACTATGAGATGAGTTTAGCTATTGAGCACCCTAAATCTTCCCTTCTGAAAATACACAAAGGTTTTTAAGTGGCCATCAGAATTAAGGGGGTGCTTTAGAGAAAGGTATTTGAGAAGGAAAGAAAGAATGCCAATGTGTTTTTTCACCTGAAATGTACCGTGAAGACATTAACGGTAAACATATTTGTTCTATTAGTATTCCTTATCTCATTCCTTAAAAATAGCTGAATTAAGTAAAAATTACTGTTATTGTGCAGAGTAGTTTTGATTACATGTAGAAGACAACCTGACTCAAACTGGCCAACACAATAAAAAAAAAAAATTCTATTAATAACAAAGTCCAGAGGCAGGAGAAGCTTGAAGATTGGTTGATTCAACAAAACCAGTGAAGACCCAGGCTCTTCTGGTCTGTTTGCTCAACAGTCTTTCTGTCTGTCCACTCCCTTCGTAATTAATGGCTTCAGTGGCAAGCAAGGTTACACATTTCCTTATTTACATTCAATAAGAGAGTGAATCTTCTCCCCACCCCTGACCATGGATTAATAATTCTTCCCTTAAATCTGATTGAACCAATTCATAATGTATGTCCATCTGCGGACTAACAAAAGTTGCCAGGGATACCTAAGCTCTACCTCATTCCTAATGTGGGGGTGGGGTGCATATCTGAGCTAATAGGTCCTGTTAGGGTTTAAGAAGGGGAAAAGGAATTCAGAGGGGCAGCTAAAAGCAGCCACCTCATCTGACACCTTGTGAAAGGCGACATTAGAAATCCTGATAAATTGTGTCTTTAGAAGTATTGCAAAATTGAACATGTGTAGCTTGTACCAATAGAGAGAACATCTATGCAGGACATTCTCTGAAACGATTACTTTTAATTTTATATAAAATGGCCTATATCCCCTACTGCTGTTATAGGAAATAATGAGGTCTTCTGATACATGTGTTTCTCAGATGCCAAAGTGCTGCCTGAGAAGAGAGGAAATAGCCAATCCCAAATCAAGAAACTGGTCAATAATGAGATTTAAATATCAATGAAAAGGTCAAGAAACAAAAACACCAGCAATAACAACAACAAAAAGGTTAATTATATCCATAATAAAATCATGTTTTTATTGTTTCTGATG
>NW_011893549.1:9857-10750 GCF_000151845.1 Pteropus vampyrus
CTATCCTGTCATTTGTTTTAATATAGATACCTGAGCTTTGTGGAAAGAAAGAAAAAGATACTTCTAGATGCCAAACATTACTGGGGACAGGGAGGCGAGGAAAAGCTGATGCCTCGAGGGGCCCTCAAGCCTGAGGCTGGCATTCCAACACCTCTAATGGAAAATTGGGGGCTAGAAGCGAGTCTCTGTCTTCATAAAGCAGGGAGTCTTGAAGAGTCAAGAAAACTCCATGCCCCAGCAGGAAAAAAAACTGAGGAAAGTCTTAGTCCACTGGGGATATGGGGGGTCAAAGGTACGTACCTATGAAAGGTGGATACCCCAGGCCTCTACCATGCATGGTGTGGGCTCCTAAGTTATACTCTCTTTTGCAATTTAAACAAAAAAAAGAGCCTGGGCCCCTCAAGACAAGCTCTGAACCACTCTATAGAAACACTCACAACCCAGGACTCCCACAGAATAAACCAGAGTATATTGAGTGCCTCTTACATAGTTTAGACCTTAGTGAGAGATATAAGCATTAAACAAATAATTACAGGGAGGGCAATGAAGGTTATGATAGAAAATGCATAGGATATTGGGAGAATCTAGGAACAAAGTGACTAAAATCATCCAGATATCAAGGAGTAGCTCCCTAGGGACATAACCTGTAAACTGCAATCTTCAGGGTATGTGTTAGTTTCCTAGGGCCGTTCTAACAAAGTGCCACAGATTGGGTGACTTAAACCAAGTTGTTTCTCACAGTTCTGGTACTAGGTGTCTGAGAGCAAGGTGCCTACAGGACTGGCTGTTTCTGAGGCATCTCCTTGGCTCGTAGATGGCTGTCTTGTCTTTCCCGTGTCTTTCCATAGACCTCCCTTCTGCCTTCCTCCTCTTATCAAGATAACCAACCAGTC
>NW_011893550.1:0-2327 GCF_000151845.1 Pteropus vampyrus
GGGGCACTGGCGCCCTATCTTGTGGACACACGTGTTAGTGTTGCTTGGGAAGTCAACTCCTGAGCCGAGGTGCACTCTCCAGCTGGTGCCCGGCTGGCCTGACATGCAGATGTGCTAGTGGCTTGGTCTGACTTCAAGCAGAAGAGAGCACAGAGGACCCAGGATGAGGCAGCACGAATGTCTGGCCCCCAGGATGTCCACATGGATCATCGCTTTGGGAAGCAATGGAAACTGTAAAGGCACGATTAACGCATTGACTTGGCGCATGTTTGCCGGGCAAGCCCCAGGGCCTGGGGGCCAGGTCTGTGGTGGGCCCGGGGGATTCAGATCTGGAGGAATATTTGCCTTGCTCCACCTGTTCATCTTCACAGAAACCACAATAAAGTCTCTCGCCCACATCTTCTCCTTGTCCTCTGCATCCTGAACGACCTGGTGCTTCTCCATGTGGCCCTGCAAGGTATGGCATGCCCTCTGCTCTTAGGAAGCGTCAATAACAAACTATCTTATCAATGGTACTTGTTTTCTGATCTGTTGGCTGCATCACACCTGCATAATAATAAAACAGGCAGAGAGTCACTAGTGCAACGGTACCAACGGAAGCCAGTCGTGTGGAATTCATGAGCTGTTTGCAGGGCTGAAGCCCAGGAGTGTGGGGGCCCAGGGGGGTGGGCAAAGGTTGTGACCATGCTGAGAGACAGTCTTGCACCCTGAAGGTGCCGAGAGTGCTTTTGAGAACGGACACAGCCTTGTGCTATATCACAATCTGTCCCCCAGCAGCCAGGACCACGGTCACAGTCTCCCCACCTTCACCTTCCCAAGAGAGTCCCAGGGTCCAGCTTAGACAGCTGGCTCACACGTCCATTCCTGGGAGCAGCCTTGCACCCATCCGAGATTAAAGCCAGGCTGCTTTTGCCAAAAACCTCAGTGCATAGAAACAGGTGGCCTTGCATCTAGCGAGGGAGAAATGTCACTTTTTAATTGTTTCTTAATAAGAAAGTGCCATTAAATGCACTTAGGCCCTCACAGTGTGACTACGAGAGTGACGTCATGGCCAGTCCTTCTTAAGTATTATTGCCGTTCCACTTGGCCCCGTGAGCCAGAGAGCTGCCCTAATTGAATAATTGGATAATATGCTGATTAATTGATTGATTAAGGTTGATTAATTGGTTAACTGGGTAATTGGTTAATGGATTTTCTGTGGAGCTATGATCCAGCTTTGTGTTTGAAATCGTGAGAATGATAAATGAAGGGAACTTGACCGGCCATTCTAAGTGTACAGACCTGGAATACAATATTTGTTTAATGAATAGGCGGTACGAGTGTGTGTGTAAAATTCATAGGCTCCCAAAGGTACCTGGGGGCAGTAGGAAGTTCCAGTCAAATCGAGTATGGCTCTTAGGCCAATTTGGCACACAATGTCCTGAAATCAGTCCCCAGCTAATTAGTTTCTCTCTCTAGGGGCAACCGAAGTCACCAAACCTTGTGTGTCCTGTGGCTAAGTTTATAGTTAAAGAAAGTGGGGCCCAGATGGGCAAAATGATTTTGAGTCGCTCACCTACTTGTGTGCTGGCGCTGGACTAGGACCCTGGCCTCTGCTCTCTGCCGGAATATATTCTCCCCCGTAATCCTGAGTTATCGGCAGGCCCCAGGCAAACCAAAGACAGTCCTGTCTTAACATGCAAACTCAAACTTTCTAAGGGAACAGAAGCTCGAGGAAAGCATTCAGTCACAGTGCCTTTGTTGCAGATTTTGGCCTGTATGCCCAGAAGAACCAAGCGGCACTCAGCGAACTAAGAATCAAAGGAGGTTTATTTACACCTGCGGGCTCAGAGGAGTCACTCTGCAGAGTCTGAGTCCCCAACAAAGGCAGGCAGGTAGATTTATGCATTGATTACTTCCGCATTCTTGGCAGTCTTTTACTTTGTGCCCACGGGAAAGGTAAGGTTTCAGGGAGAGGAGGTTGGAAAAATTCCTCCGGGACGGGGTAGCCATCTTAGATTTCTTTACATTTCCCATATCACTTTGTTTGGCTGAATGTTCAATAACGGACACAGGAGATTTGTTCTGAAAGAGACGCATATAGGAAATCCTTTCCAATGGCCTTTGAGGCTCAGATGGGGAGATAAATGTCCAGCAAATTAGTGTCTCATTCGCATGAACTCTGAGCCTGCTTTTCGACTGTGCACACGCAGGCTGTGTTCCCCTCGCCCCGACCGCAATCATTCTTCCTTAGTTCGCCTGGCTGTATCTGTGGCATCATGGCTGCGTTATCATTCAAAATGCAGGAGCTCATTGATTTCCTAGAACCGTTTTATCTATAGAAACTT
>NW_011893550.1:3526-3844 GCF_000151845.1 Pteropus vampyrus
GGGTCACGCTCCAGAAGGGGGCCACCCCCTGGTGAGACAGCACCTGGCAGAGGACCTGAGGCTCCCATCCTCCAACGAGGGCCCGCTGACCAAACCCGCGGGAGGCAGACGGGGACATCACACACAAACCTCGTCCTCGTCCAGAAGTGGCTGACGAAGGACCTTTCCCTTCTTGTGGCGCTGAAGGTCATGATATTGAGGAGTGGATGACGGTCTCCCCATACACGCACTTTTTATAGCACTTTGCAGTTTTCCAGGTGACTTTCATTTGGTCTTTGTGACGACTTTGTATAGCAGGTCATGTATAAATGAGGAAAC
>NW_011893550.1:4786-5114 GCF_000151845.1 Pteropus vampyrus
AGGCAGAAGCCCCCCCAGACAGCCCTCACCCCGACCGAGGTAATGTACTAGAAGCCACACCGTCTCCTGGGGGACTGCACATGCCAGCGTCCCTGTCGAAGATTTCAAGCATGCAAGGACAGGGTCCCAGTATGTCGCTGCTACTCCGCTCATCCATGTGGCTTCTGTAAAAACTAGACGGAGAGAGCAGATGACGGCACTGTGATGCCCCAACTGCAGGTCTGTGCCAGTGGCTTTCTTGTAAAATATGTGCTTCCGGTCTCAGTAACTGGAACTTCCGCCAGGTCGCTCCCTGCAAGAGAGGGCTGCTATCACTGAGCTGGAAGCC
>NW_011893551.1:0-2763 GCF_000151845.1 Pteropus vampyrus
GTGTTACCAAAATGACCTCGTTCTTTTTGATCAGTTAATGAAATTGTCAATATTAGCAACTGGAACCTAGAAAATAAATCTATGCTAATTACAAAAAAGGATGAAATCCTTCAGGCAAACACTTCTTAAGTGTGGGGCAACCGAATCGAACAATGCTCACGGCTGCTGTCCAGATGCCTGAAGATGGTCATGTTCGTCCAGACCTCTGCCGCTCGGGGCTTCTGGACGCGGGAGAGAAGACGCAAAGGACCGCAGACCTGCCTGGTCCGGCCAAGTGAGGGAGAGAGGGTGCTGAGGGGGCACAAACCGGGGTGGGCTCTGGCTCCCACTTCAGAAGCAGAGCCAACTGGCTCCATCCCCTGCCAGCAAAGATGACAGTCGGGACCCGGGCCAGCCTCAGATGGAGCCTTTTGGACCTGGCTCTGGCTCCCGGGGGCATGGGGAAGCTGCAGCTGCCGGGGTCACTTGGCAAAGACACAGGGTCAACTGCTGGCCCAGGAGAGGCCTCTTCCTCCAAGCCGCCTGGGTTAGCAGGATGAGGGACCAGGACAGGCACATCTTGGAGAGGAATTATTTTTTCCTGGAACAAAAGAACTCTTTAGTCAAAAGAAAAGGAGACACAGCAGCTTCCGAGCCCCAGAGGTTCCTTAACAGACTTAGAACCTCATGGAATCCTCTGGAATACTAAGCTAGTTACCATTTGCCCACCAGCTTTTCCGCTTCCAATCGCTTTGGACATCTTATATGTGCTCCTCTCCGGGTCTCTGTCTTGTGAATGCCTTGTTGGTAGCTCTAGAGAGGGAGCAGTGACCACCATGCGGGTTCAGTCTGCCTGTTGAACTAGAGGTCCTTGCTTTGCTTCTCGGTCCGGGAACTTCATTTTATCCCTGAGAGTCCCCTTCCCCTGCTTCAGTCACACACAGCACAGACATGGCCACTCCAGAGTGCACTGGACATGTCAGGTGAGCCCTGGTCCCATGGCTAACTGATCCAGTCTCTTTCCCAGTTCAAATCCCAAATCCCAGGCAACGAGGCTCTGATTAGTGTCCTCTGGGTCAGGTATCTGCACCTGATCCAGGTAGCTATGAGAGGCAGGGTCGGTTAGCTGCGGGACCAGAGAACAAGGCAGGTCTCAGAGAAGGGGGCGTGGGCTGGGCTTGATGGCCCAAACGATGCCTAATTCAGGGTCAGGAACCTTTGGAACATCCACCGACTATGGATAAAACCCTAGACTATCCTCCGCCCACACATCGCATCGGTCGCATCCTCACCGCTTCTCAGCAGCACCAACATCCTCCTCTTCTAAATCCGCCCTGCAGGTGGAGGACCGCAATGAATCACGATTTTCTACAGTTGATCCATTACCGCATCTACCGATCCTACCTCCCAAACGTGAATGGTTTTTAAGACTGTCCCCATCTCCCCATTCCATGCTCGGTACCCCCTAGTCTGGGCCACTATCGCCTCTTCCAGATTGCTACCTTCGCCTCCTAACTGCTTTTCCTTCTCCAATCTTGTTCCCCTACACTCCATGCTACAAAGTAGCCAAACAGGTGTTAAGACACAAATCTGATAATTTGATCATTTGCTTAAAACCTTTTCTGCGTCTTTCTGCTGCCTACAGGACAGCTCCACGACTGGCCTTCTCCAGTGTCATTTCTTGCCACCATGTCACCCTCATCCTAGCACTGTACCTTAAGAAGGCAGAATTATTTAAAATTCCCCCAACCTCCCACCAACACATAATTTCCTGCCATGACATTCTGCTTCTGCTTATGTAATCCACTCTACGGAAACATCCTCTTCCTTCACCTCCTCCTTTAAGACTCAGTTCTGTATCACCTCCTCCCAAAAGTCTCTCCTGACTTACTCAAGCTCACACAGCATCATGGGATCTTTGCCTTTGCTCCCACATAGAGATAAACTGTAGGCTTATCTCTATCACTACACTAAGGCCCCTGAACCAGACTTGCAGAATCCAAAGTGGCACGACAAAGCACAGAGCTCTTTAATATATAAAAAGTTTGTACGAAGACGAGTCATTAGAAAAAAAGAGCAAAAGAATATAAACAAGCAGCTCAAATAGAAATATGTGAAAAAATTCTCAACCTCATAATTAAAGAAATGTCAATATAAACAATGAGATGCCACGTTTATCAGATTTATCAATATCAAAAAATTTGATAATACACAGTGTTTACAAAGAAGTAAGGGAAGAATCATGAGATTTGGGACAATAAACACTGATACAATCTCTTAGGAGGATAACTGGTGAATAACTTTAATAGTTTTAAATATCACGCCCTTTACTGCCGAAAATCTACTTCTATACATGTAGGCATATAATAAAACGTACATATATTTTAAAGATGAATATTCAGGTAGGTTCCTTCCAGCATAATTTTTGTTAGCAATAGAAACAAAACAACACCAATGTTAAACAGTCAATATGCTATGCTCCACGTGCACAGGGGAACAGCATGCAGCCATGAAAAAGGAAGCCTAGGTCTGTGTTACTATTTGAAGGGGGAAAAAAAGGCAAGGTGCAAAGGAGTGTGCAAAGTGCCAAAGTATAAGGGGTATGATGGGTCTACACCACACACTTATATTTGCACAGACTTCCTGGGAGGAAAGTGTTAACAGAAACAGTGGTAACCCCCAGAGAGATGGGAATCTATTTTTCAGCAAATACATCCCTTTTGTTCTGTTGGATCTTTTTTTTTTTTTAACCATGCTAATTTTCTTAATCTAGAATTTTTAAAA
>NW_011893551.1:4621-5428 GCF_000151845.1 Pteropus vampyrus
ATGTGGCGTCCATAGCGACTTACCAAATGATTTCAAATTTCCAGGGTCAGCCAAGAGAGCCTGTGAGCACGTTGCTGTGAGTGGGGCAGGGCGAAGCCTGTCATACACACTGCAAAGGGACAGTCAGAGGGGAGAAAGAGCCTATCTGGTCCCCAGGGTGAATCCCGTTGCCTATACTGGACACGTAGTAGGCGCTTCTAGACGCTTACCGAATGCATTCATATGAGAGAGAAAGGAAGAGAGGAACCAGTCAGTGATTTTAGAGGAAGAGCAGCTAAATGCTTTCGGAAGAAATTTTAGGCACAATGGGAAGCCTCTCCCGAAAATTCTGGAACTCACCTTACCTTGTACGTATTCTGAGAGCAAAAGTGAGGAGCAGCATAAGTCCAGTGAGATGCTCTTGATTCCTAAACTTGGGATCTCACTCTAAGTGGCAGGCAGGCCCATAATAAAGGTCTTCTTACCTCTCTTCAGAGACCATTTCTGGAAAGGCTCACTTAATGTAATTGTCCTTCCATGGAAACCACCACCAGGCAGAGTCACAGAGCAAGAGCTGGCCACCGTGCTCTGGCTGCGTGGGGATGATGCCGCTCGGGGGTGGGCATTCGATCTGGTCCACTTGACACAGGTGGAAGCTCCCACCACCTAAACTGTGGAGTCATCCTTTTGCAGAACAAAATCCAGAACCCCCTCTCCAGACCCCTCTGTCCTAAAAAAAAAACCCCGAGTGGAATTTGCAGAGGTGAATGAGCCCCTCCTGGGGGCTTCTAGAACATGGTGAGATGAGACATGGTAGCAGACGATATC
>NW_011893551.1:10062-12512 GCF_000151845.1 Pteropus vampyrus
CCCTCCTCTCTCCTTTCTCTTTCCTTCGTTCTTTTGACCAGAGGTCAGTTCGTTCCACCCGGTTCAAAAGAGTGAAAAAGCCACGTTTATTGAGCGCTTACTGTGTTCCGGGCACTGAGCTCAGCACTTTGGGCCAGGAAGAGCGTTTCTCTCTCGGAATATTCCTGTCTCCTGTGTCTAGCTCCTTCCTAAGGGACTAGGAAACTGACCCACTCGGAGCCCTTCCCAGGGACCCCCTCCCAGGGACCCCCCTGGGCCTGCCTGCCTCCAGGACAGGCTGCCGTCTCCCCAGGACTGGCCTCTGGAGCTGGAGCCCCGCTCAGGGCTACCTCATTTACCAAGTGACAGGCCTTGAGCAGACGACTCACCGTCCTGTGCCTCGGTTTCCCCATTTGTAAAATGGGGGTTATACTGCCTACCTCCTACAGCAGTTGAGAAGAGTAATTATTTAATATGAGAAGTGTCTAAAACAGTGGCTGGCACGTTCTGAGTGCCCACTATTGTGAGTTCTTAGCATCTGGACACACCACAGCCCTGGGCCCTGAGCGCCACCTCTGGAGGCCTCCAGCCGGCTCTCGAAGCTGGCTCTACGCTTCCTTACTCTGTGGGCATCAGCAACCGCTCACCTGTCTGGGCCTCCGGTGTCTCACCTGTAAAATGGGCTAAAATACCATTACCGAGGAATTAAATAACATAGTACAGGTGTGTCTTCTCTCTTTCTGTAGGTTCTTTGTTTTATAGTAAGCACCAGACTTGTGTGTGCGTGTGTGTGTTTTTACTAAACCTAGTGTTTTTCTAGGTTTGTGAGCAGGTTTCGCTGTTTTCATGACAGGCGAGTTAAAACTTCTAAACCGGACAAATGAGTGGGAGACTCTGGTCTGAGTCTCCGAGCCTCCCCCCCCCATAGTGGCGTCTCATCTGTCCTGTCCTCCCAAAGACGTTCTTCTAAGAGCGTGTGGGCATGAAACACGTATTACTTTTGTCAACAATAAAAAAGAAATCGTGACACTTTAATTCATTCTGTCATCAGCCAGAACTAGTTAGCAGCAACAAACAGGGGAAACAACAAAGAGCTGAGAAAACTCTGTCTTTAAGAAGATTTTCCTAAATGGTTGGTGCCTTCCACCGCAGAGTTGTCTTGTGGGAAAAGAATATTAACGGATGTCAGGCGCGGAACGATGTCTCCTGCTCACAGAAACTCAGTATTCTCAGGCCAGACTGGAAGAGACGGAGGAAGGAGCAGAGGCCCCGCTGGGGTGGGGGAGGGGCGGCCGCCTCACTCCCCTCCCCCGCTCCTCCGGAAAATCGCTTCACGGGAGAAACCGCCACAGAATCCAAAGTTAGGGAACAACCGCCCAGGGAGGCAGCAAGTCTGCATAGGCCCCCTTCATTCATTCCTTCAAACATTTATTCGTTCATTTAATATTTACTCATCTATATAAACATTAGGTCGACTCTTTTTTTACCTATGAAAGGAACTGCGCATTTGTGTTTAAAATTTGTACACAATATAGAAACGTATCAGGTGAAAAGCGAGCCGATAATCCACCTCGGGGAGTAAATTCTTAACGGTGTGAGTAACGAACGCTTCCAGAGGTTGTCTCTGTGTTTATAGCAGCATTTCTCAGCCTTCCGACTATGAACATTTGGGGCCAGACCATTCTTTATTGTGGGGGGGCTGTCCTGTGCATTGCAGGATGGGGAGCAGCATCCCTGGCCTCTCCCCACTGGATGTCAGTAGCAAGGCTCCTGTATGTACCAGCTCAGCGCAGAACGGGGGATGGACGCCCTCCTAGCAGGTCGGCTCTGGGTGCCAGAGTCATAGAGAGGCTCAGGACAATGGCTGTTGGCAGGGAGCACCCCGGAGACCCCACCCTAGCCCCCCACCTGCCCCATCCTCCAACACAAGTGCTTACTGAGCGAATGCCTGGTGCTGGGCATTGAGCTAGTTGGGGTACAAGAGGCCCTGGAGGACAAGTCTGACAGAGCCTGCCCTCGAGCCAGGAGTGCCTTTGCAAGCTCCACATCCTAGCCCCGCCTTCCGATTCAGTAGGTCGAAGGCAACCTACCTGGTTTAGCAGCCACCGCCCCTCAGGGGGTCAATGTCAAGATACCCAAGGGTACCCAGTTAAGTGAAGGAAGCAGGAAAGGAGACGTGAAAAAGACCTCCAAGAGTTTAGGGTTTGCTTTGGACGGGGATACTGTGGGGACTCCTCCCTGAGGAGCTGGAAGGTCAGACACTGGCTGATGCCACGGCCGCCAGGAAAGAGCACCAAGCGTCGACACAGTTAAGAAGGAACGAGCTGGAAACGACATTTCATTTAAAGGTGAAGATCTCTCCGTGGTGTTGGGTGGACCTGACCTGGTCAGACCACGGAGGTGGCTTTTTCATTCTTTGATGACATCCGATGTTTAGAAAAGAACCCACAGAAAGATCAATGGGAAGAAAA
>NW_011893552.1:0-1301 GCF_000151845.1 Pteropus vampyrus
GGAAGATGCAAAACCACACCATTAGAACAGTGTGACAGGCAACTAGTTAGTCTAGCTTCCACCAAAATTCATACTAAAACTTGCCTAAAGAGTTTTTTTAAGAACTTGGAGAAAACTGAAGAAAGACAAAACCCTTACCACCGGTATTCCTTACCAATGAATCATTAAGCTCCCACTTAAGTGTGAGCTTCTTGAAGACAGAGACTACTTTGGCTTATTTTTCTATTTTGTATTTTTATATCGCCGGCGCTACCTCACATGGTGGGTGTGCCACTGAAGGACTGAATGTGTGTCAGTAATAGAACTTTTTATTTTCTCTTCATAAAGCAAAATACTTTTTTTTTTTTTTTTTTTGGAAAACGTTCTGAATAATATTTGTTCAAGGAAAAAGGAGAGCAAGGAACTTGCCTCTCTTCCTCCACAAACAAGTCTCTCACAGCAGACTCCGAGCTACTGAGATGCTGACCCTGAGGAACGCTTTTAAATCCAGGCCATTCATTCTCTCCCCCAAAATATACCAGTGCCATATGTGTGAAGAAATTCTTTCTCGAAATTTTAAAAGAGAAACAAAATAATTAGTTAATCAAAGTAGACACAGTTCTAGTCTTCAGTACCAAAATTTATCCTTTGTCGAATTACAGCCAAAAACTGACTTGGAAATGGGCAGAGTTTGAAATGGGTAGATAATATTGAAGTGCTTCATAAACATGACATTATCCTTCAACACACTTCCAAAACACTAAGTAAGCGCCCACAAAATTTACAAAGCACTCAGAGGTTACAGGGTAAAGACATTATATGAAAACTACCCACCTGAGAAGATTATGCAGACTTCATGAGTCAGATACTTGAACACATGTAGGAGATTTGTTTTACCATCAATTTACATAAATTAGAGATGGTGGGGGAGGAGGAGAACACTGAAATGTATCTTTCCTAACAAGAGGTTTTATAAAATACACCTCAGGATCACAGAGGAAAACAATATATATTTCCCAAAGAACACAAAGTTATGTTCCAAGAAAATCAGTTTTAGCATTAAACTGAATAAAATAAAAATGACCTGAAAATTGAGAGGGCCAAATGTGAAGTGTTTGTTCTGCCACTATGGTATGAGCCCATTAAGTACTCATGAGAATTGCAGGCGTCAACGAACAGAGAGTCCAGGACTTGAACCTTGAGTTATTAAAGACCAACTTTAGATGCAAAAAAAAAAAAAAAAAAATGCTACCAAAATTTGAGAAAGCAGAAAAGTTTCAAATTTAAGGTTTACCAGAGTTCAGTGCTATATTTCCTAACAA
>NW_011893552.1:5597-6015 GCF_000151845.1 Pteropus vampyrus
GCCGGGAAAGGGGGGCCTCGCCGCTCCGGCCGGCGCTCCCCGAGTACAGCCCACGGGGGGCCGGGCCACTCCAAGCCCCGAGCCACCCCTCGGACGCCCCTCTCGGCTGCGCTCCCCGGGACTGGCCGGGCTCTGCGAGGGCCACCCCGGATTAGACTGCAGGAAAGAGAAGGGAATTGTCCCCGGGCGGCTCCAGAGGGGTTTCGGGCGGGGTCACAGCAGCCCGCTGGCCCCCCGGCTCCGCGCCCCAGCGGCGGGAAAGGCTGAGGCTGGGGGGCGGGGAGGTGGAAGGGGAAGAGCCAAGACGGGGAAAATCCGTCGGGGGTGCGCAGAAGCCCGCGTAGACCCGTCGCTGGATCGACTGTGGCTTTTGCGGAGCCGGTGCACAGAGACCAACGCCTGCCCAAGCTGCCAGGAA
>NW_011893553.1:0-741 GCF_000151845.1 Pteropus vampyrus
AAAGAAGTGCAGATCAAATTCCACGTCCTGCTCACGTCCTACGAGCTCATCACCATCGACCAAGCCATCCTGGGCTCCATCGAGTGGGCCTGCCTGGTGGTGGACGAGGCCCATCGCCTCAAGAACAATCAGTCCAAGGTAGGCGGCGCTGACCTGGGCCCCGAGCTGCCCAGGGTGGGCCGGCCGCCGAGCCCCTGATGGCCCCGTGTCCTTCTCTAAGTTCTTTAGAGTCTTGAACAGCTACAAGATCGATTACAAGCTGCTGCTGACGGGGACCCCCCTTCAGAACAACCTGGAGGAGCTGTTCCATCTCCTCAACTTCCTGACTCCAGAGCGTTTCAAGTGAGCCAGGGCCTGGCCGGGGAGGCGGGTGGCGGGGTGGCCGGCGGGGCCGGGGCTGGGGGCAGCCAGGAAGCAATGTCAGTGTCCAGCTCCGGGGATGCGTGCTGGGCCTGGGTTTCTCATCAGTAAAGTGGGAGCGTTAGTGGTGCCCACCGCAAGCAGCCTGCGTGGGGGCGCGCCACCTGCTCAGTGCTGGGGGAACGTTCCGATTGTTTTCTGGGGTCCTCCAGGGCTCCCGTCCCTGTCCCCTCACCCCGGCTCACTGCTTTTCCTCCACAAAGACCTAAAGTGACCCCGTGGCAGCAGTGAAGGGAGAGAGAAGGTGGGGGATGCGGGGTGGAGACGGGGAGCAAAGACGTGGGGGTCAGTGGAGAATCCTTCCCCGGCCTCCTTGTCTTC
>NW_011893553.1:5046-7215 GCF_000151845.1 Pteropus vampyrus
AGCAAACGAACCCCTAGACGTGTCACAGTGAAGCTGTAGCACTTCAGACCTGGTACCTGCAAAGGGGTGATAGTCACTGTCCTCAGCCTTCTCACGAGCGACAGTAGGTGGCAGGAGACCACTGCAGAATCTCCAGCATGTTGTGGGAAAATGGCGACTGATAGTTTTATATCCAGCGAAACTATCTCAAGAACGAAGGGAAATACACAGGGTCATGGGAGCTCAGGAGGGATTGCCTTTCTTGTCTCATAGGGGGGAATGAAATCAGGGAAGACTTCCCAGAGGAGGTGCTGTTTGAGTTCTCTAGGCAGTAAGGGGGCTTGGCATTCCAGAAGGAGAGTCCAGGTCATTTGGGATGGTTGGAGATAGAAAGCATTGGGAAACGAAGCCCAGGCGGACTGGGTGCCAAGTCCTGCCAGCCTGGAATGCCAGGTGGTGGGGAGCTGGGACTTCATTCTGTGAGGTGAGGACAGGGAGGCTCAGGCTCAGAGTTGTGTTTTAGGCAGTTGGCTGTGGGGGATGGGGTGAGTGGCTCGGGTTTGAGGTTGGAGACTCTGTTCCTTCCCAGAGAGCCTTTGTCAGGTCTGCCTGGGGTCCCCCCGTCTCCCCACTCAGCAGGCTGCTCTGTCCTCCCCCAACTGTCGTGAGGTCCCTACCCATGGCCCTGTGGGGGTCCTTGCTTTTGTCAGCTCCTCAGGCAAATCCTGTCCCTTGCAGATGACCAAGATGCTGGACCTCCTGGAGGACTTCCTGGAGTATGAGGGTTACAAGTACGAGCGGATCGATGGTGGCATCACAGGAGGCCTCCGGCAGGAGGCGATCGACAGATTCAACGGTACCACACCCTACCCAGGGGCTCTCGACTGGGGCCTCGTGAAAGCACACCGTCCTCACATCCTAACAGCTGCCCCTTAGTTTTATACTAAAAGGAATTCCCTCCACGGCACCTTCGGGGGGCCTGCCCAGGCGCTAAGGGGCCCAGTAGGTAACACCTGCTTGGAGGTGGGAAGCAGACAGGAGAGAGGCAGAGGGGCAGGAAAGTATCACCTTCGTTACTAAATGAAGCTGGTGCCGAGGAGACTGGCTGGCACCTGCGCGCTTCTAACATCGACGCCAGATAAACCGCCAGTTCCAAGCAGGGCGGGGCGGAGCCCAGCGCGTGCGGCATGCGGGCTGCGCCCCAGAGGGCCGAGGGGAAGGGGCGAGGCCACACGCACACACGCGCCAGTCTGCTCGCTCCTCCCTGGGGAGAGGTGAGGGCGGAGAGGCCAGGGAGCGAACACACAAGGAAAGACACGCACGGAGCGGGCATCAGCCCAGCGGCGCCTCTTCACTAGTGAGTTTGCAGCAAGTAGCCATGGGCTCGCTGGCCCTGGGGCTCGGGTCCATTCCCGGCTTCCACCCTCAGAACAGGGCCGGGCCCACTGCCCAAACGTCCCGAGCAGCGATTCCTGTCGCCCACTCACGTCGGACGTGGAGCGAATGCAGTGCATTTAGACGTGGCCCCAGCCACGTGGGGAAGTGGGGGCAGCTCAAGCATTGGGGGGGGGGTGTCGGGAAATTGTGCAGCTCTAGTGGATGCTGTGGTCAGTCCAAGGTCACTTAACGAAGGGCACGATGACCCTGAGACCCAGTCAGGATGACTGAGGGTGGCCCGGGCCCAGAGCTGTGACTCTGAGTGGTCTTGGCCACCCTGACAGCACCCTGGGCTGAGGGAGCTGGAGGGCACAGAGGACAAGGGACTCCAGGGCCTCGCCAGGGGCTCTGCCCAAACTGGCTGACCGTTTGCAGTTCGGTCTTCGTCTGGGCTTAGAAAGTTGACTTCCTTCTCATTCTAGCTCCTTCCATTGGGTCAGGGCTCAGAGCACAGCTGGGCTCAGTGGGGCTCGGGGGGCTGCTGTCCCCACCCTGGGCCCCAGTCCTCCTCCGGCTCCTCTGAGTGCAGATGTGGCCCTCGTTATCACAGTGCCCACCCCGCTTCCCTGTGGTCTCCGCTCTTGTCTGCCGTCCCCCGGGCCCGCCCCCCTCTCTGCACTCACCCCTCACCCGCCGCGCCCGGCGCCCCCCTCTCTGGACTCACCCCTCACCCGCCGCGCCCGGCGCCCCCCTCTCTTTCTCAGCCCCCGGGGCCCAGCAGTTCTGCTTCCTTCTCTCGACCCGGGCGGGTGG
>NW_011893553.1:8620-10176 GCF_000151845.1 Pteropus vampyrus
CCAGGTAGGGGCCGACCCAGGCCAGCCCAGCGCCCAGCTCGTCCTGTGCCTTGGGAGCTGCTCCCTGAGAGGAAGGGGGTCCGTCCACCCTGCTTTGCCCGTGTTCTGCTTTGTTGGGTTCCCTGGCCCGCCCCCCACATTTGTGCTCAGAGACTGCCGGTGGGTGGTCTGGTCACCCTGCTTCTCTGCTGGCGGGACTGGGAGGAACCGTGGTCAGCGGGGCTCCGCGGCCCCACATGGCTCCCCGTCGGTCCCCAGGTGACAACAAGGACGTGGAGGACAGCAGTGTGATCCACTATGACGACGCGGCCATCTCCAAGCTGCTGGACCGGAACCAGGACGCCACGGACGACACGGAGCTGCAGAACATGAACGAGTACCTGAGCTCCTTCAAGGTGGCGCAGTACGTGGTGCGCGAGGAGGACGGCGTGGTGAGCCCCCGCCGTGCGCGCGGCCCTGTCCGCGGCCCCGGGCCCTCCCGGCCCCCGTGCGCTCCCTCGGGCCTGCATCAGGCCCGCCTGGACCACCCTCCCCTCCACCCTCCGCACCTTCTCGCTTCTCCACCGGGCAAGCCCCCCGTGTCCCCAGAGGCCAGCTCCTGAGTCTCTCCCAGGGGACCCCTCCGTTTCCTCCTCAGCTCCCGCCAGCCTCCATGCAGGCCCTGGGTGCTAATTGTCCTTCTGCTTGCTAGTGTTCTTTTTGAAACTGGGAGCCCCCAAGGGCAGGGTGGGGCTTATGTCACACTGTACCCCAGTGCCTGTCACAAGGCCAGGAAATACTTAAGGAGCAAATGGACAAGTGAATGTGGTAGGGGCAGGAGGAGGGAGGCCAGGCGGCCCTGGGTGATCAGGGAAGGCTTCCTGGTGGGTCTTTCAGTTCACCTTGAGCCTTAGAGGGTAAGGCGTGGTGGGGGCAGCGTGAGGTCTCCCAGGGGGCAGAGAGACCCACAGTTGCCCCCTCCCGGGTCCGCTGGTCGTCCAGCCGCTGGCCCTGCCCTCACTGGGCCCATGGCGCCGTGTCCGCAGGAGGAGGTGGAGCGGGAGATCATCAAGCAGGAGGAGAACGTGGACCCCGACTACTGGGAGAAGCTGCTCCGGCACCACTACGAGCAGCAGCAGGAGGACCTGGCCCGGAACCTGGGCAAGGGCAAGCGCATCCGCAAGCAAGTCAACTACAACGACGCGTCCCAGGAGGACCAGGGTGCGCCCTGGCTCGGGAGGGGCGGGGCCGGGGGCAGGGGCGGGGCCGGGGGGCGGGTTCCCGCAGGTCTGCAAGAAGCCCCCGGGGCGAGAGCAGGAGCTGGGAGGCAGTGGGGAGGGCTTCCTGGAGAAGGGGGGCCTTGGGGGCGGTCCCCGGGCTGGGTGTTTGGGGGGACAAGATGGGCAGCGAGTAGTCCACAGTGATCTCGCTGCCGGTGGTGTGACCTTGGGTGAGCCTCAGTTTCCACGTCTGTAAAACACAGATGACGGAGTCTAAAGTATTAGCAAATCGTGTTGAGTTGCTGGCGTTACTAAGGGAGCTCGCGGGAAGGAGGACGTGGTGGCCGCTTTTGCTGT
>NW_011893554.1:0-1257 GCF_000151845.1 Pteropus vampyrus
AGCGTCCTGGTCGCCGAGGCAACCAGCGCGTGACTTTAGACTGGCAGAGAGCGCTTCGCATGGGTGCAGTCAGGCGTCGATGGCATGTGTCCTGCATGAGGGAAGAGTGGGGGTTCCCCTCGGCGAGAAAGAGGAGCCACGGGAACCTTTCAAAAAGCGTATTCTCTTTCGTATTTCGATTTTGAAAGCTAAAGGCGACGTCTACATCTTAGCCAGCGGTGCTCTCGGTGGGACACGGAGCCCCGAGAAATGTTTTAAGCTGCGTGAAGTGTTATCACAGTTTCATCCCCCCGCGCTGACTTAAGGCTTGTAATCGAAGCACAGACTTTTAGGGGTTCCCCTCGTTGTTCACTGATAAGCCAAACTGAATTATTTCCTGTGCCCGACACACCTGAGCAGGGAGAGTGCCAGCCCGTGGGACTGCCGAGGGCGGGGCTCCTCGTCCATCTGTCCAGCCCTAGCCGCTGGCAGAGAGCTCGGTGCTTAGTAAGTGCACAAGAAATCACCGGCGTGGATGTGAGGCCGGTGGTGCGAACAGCCTCTTTTTGCTCAATCTAAGGAGAATTTCTGAAGTAGGTGACACTTCTGTGGGGCTATGAAGAATACAGGGAATGGGATTCGGTAGTAGGGGAAATGATTTTGTCCCAAATTTAACTTATCGCGTCCTAAATTTTTCAAATTCTACCTCCTTTTCCTTCTCTCAGCCTCGGCCCCACGCTGTAAGCTAGAAACTCTGCACTGTGCCCTACACTCGCATCCAGTTAGCCACCCAGGCTCCCAGGGCCAGGGGTGCACGAGTGGCCACGTCGGGCCTCGGGCCCCTGCTTCCGGCCTCCCACCTGGCGCTTCACGGAACGGGCCACGTTTAAATCTCCTGAGAGGCCCGTGGGTTGGTCCCACTTCGTAGATGAGGAAACGGAGCGCGGCCACGTCCAGTGCCTCGTCCCGGGTCACACGATGAGACGTCGCAGGCAGGACTCGGATCCAGGCCAGGCCGGCTTCGGGGACCATGGCCTTAACCATGAGGCTGCGCCCCTCCCCACATGAACGGTTTCGCTGCGGGTCGGGGTCACAGTGGGAACGTTTCCTTCCCGTCCCCCTGCAGCGTGGCAGTGACACCTGGATGGGCTGAGCACCTGCCCTCGACACCCGCCTTCCGCCCCGCCCCCTCCTCTCCCGCGCCCTCTGCTGGAGCTCTCACCTGCCCTTTCCTCTTCACAGAAGTGTATCAGCAGAGGGGAGCTGCAGGTGTCCCTG
>NW_011893554.1:2615-4692 GCF_000151845.1 Pteropus vampyrus
TTTTTTTTTTTTAACGGGGAAGAGAAGAGAGGGAGAGACCTCTACGAGTCTATATATAACAATGTAACCTTATACTTGCATGTCTAATACAAACGAAGAAATTAGTCTAACCGCCAATATCGAGTTAACAGATTTTAATCCATGAAAATTGTGTTTTGTGCCGACTTGTATTTGCTGATTCCCTGAAATTGGCCTCTTTTTATTGGGCTCCTCTGGAGAGTCACTCTCGCTCCCCACCTCTGCAGAGAATATTCTGCTCTTGTGGAAGCCGTCATCGTCCTCGTCCGCATTTTCCCCCTTCTCCTTACTTCTCTGCTCTCTGACCGAGCGCAGGGTCCAGAGGTGGCATGGGACAGGCAGGGCCGGCAGGGGAGCGCGTTTGAGAAATGGGGTGTTTTTGCTGATGGCGCTCTGCTGGGCTGACGGGGTACGTGGCAGCCTGTCATTGGGGCATGACGCCCGGGGCCGCACCAGGCTCAGGAGGGGGAGCTGGGCTTGCGAAACGCGATGACGTCTCGGAAAGGGGCCTCGGAGACGGCACGCTCAGCTCTCGGGTGGTCCCCGGGGACACATCCGCTGGCCCCAAACGCTGCTCGGCAGGTGCGAGGACAGGAGGGCGAAGTGAGGTCACCATGACCTCCCTTTGCAGCTCTGCACGGGAGTGACAGCCATTCGCTGGCCGGCGGGCGAGAAGTCATCAGAGTTCTGAAGGCTTAAACTGGCCTTTGCTTTTCCAGAAACTCTGACCCTAGAGAAGCTTCAGTCTTCTCGAGTAGCTTAGATGCGGTTAACTT
Organism: Pteropus vampyrus; assembly: GCF_000151845.1. Classification (NCBI taxonomy): domain Eukaryota; kingdom Metazoa; phylum Chordata; class Mammalia; order Chiroptera; family Pteropodidae; genus Pteropus; species Pteropus vampyrus. The sequence goes on from NW_011893554.1 coordinate 3,410, forward strand.
TGCTTCATAAGGCAAAGGGCCTTTGAAAGTTCTTGGCCTTAAATTTTTCAGTAACGGCTCTTAACAAGAACAGTGTGGCTAAGTGGGTTGTAGGGCGGCTCGGATTCTTGCAAGGCGTCCTTGCCCTCAAAACAAAGTGCTCGGTTCTTGGAACGTGCCAGTCTCAGGACGAGGCGGAAGGATGGGGAGACCTGTTGCACCCTCCTGCTGCAGGGGTGACTGGGAGAGACAGACGCTGTGCCCTGCTGGGGGTAGAGGTCAGGCCTCCTGCTTCGAGTCGCTGCCGCCGATGGCAGGGACTTCACTGCTGATAGGTGAGCGTGGGTAGCAGCCCAGATGTTTGCCGGCGGAAGAGGAATTCGAATCAGTGGCAGCGTGAAGCGAGGCCCTGAGCAGTTGGCTGGGCCCAAAGGTCCCTGCCACTGTTTAACTTGCTTCTGAGAATGGAGCTGGAAAGCTGTGTCCCCACCGAGAGATGGGCCACGTTGCCTTTGATGACCCCTCAGCTCTGGCGGATTGGAAAACAACCCGTGACCCCCCCCCCCCGCCCCCCGCCCCGGCCCATCTGCTGTTTTTCTGCACCTAGATTCTCGACGACGCGGGCACAACGCCCGCGCGCTCATCCTGGTCCCGGCCGGCCCCCCGCCCCCAGCTGACTCCCACCGCCGGCCGTTCTCTGGTACTCCATGGACTGTAAATACTGTATCATACGTAGAAGAAAAAAATTTTTGTTTTCTAAAAATGCATTTCGAGATAGTTTAATGTACATCCGACAGGAGCGCTCCGAAGCCCCACTAGGAAAAAAATTCCACTGGTTCCTCTTCATCGCCTTAATGCGGATCAGAAATCCCTGGGTGGCCAGGTGCTGTCTCCTCCACGGAGACAATGCAGAGTAGCCGGTGGCAGGCCGGTGGCAGTTCGGTGGCAGTCTGGCCTTGGCCCGCTGTGTGTGCCTCCCTAGTCCCTCCGGGGGATAGCCTCAGCGCCCCCCCACCCCTCGCCTCCCGGCAGCTTTATCCCTGTGTCCTTTGGGTCTGCTGAGCAGTGGTGGTGAGGTGACGGGGGAGGGACCCGTAGTTCCGTCGCCTGGGACCTGCCTCGGTGTCTTTCTCAGAAAATGGCCAAGAGGCGGACGGGACAGGGTCCCTCCCTGCTACCTCAGGCCTGAGCCATCGTGCCCTTGACTTTGCTGTCCCAAAGTTTCTTAGCCGACTTTGGCTTTCACAGTCGTTCCTCCCAGAGCTGAGAGTCGGCCGAAAGACAAGAGAGTCACATCCTAGCTT
>NW_011893554.1:7367-7772 GCF_000151845.1 Pteropus vampyrus
AGGAGTACGCGTGCTGGCAGAAAAATCTGGAGGCAAGTCTGCGAACCCCCGAACCGCTCCTGTGTCCGAGCCCAGGGAGCTCGGAACTCACCCCATCCGTGAGAGTAAACCTCAATCTAGTTGAAAAGCTCTGACAGGACCCTCAAGAATAAATAATAACAGCAGCAAAGACAGCTCACGAGATGGACCGTCAGCCGATCCCGGGCACCGTTTAAAGTGCCTCATGCACTTAAAACGCACGGAGTCCCCCCGACGACCGTGTCGGGCTTGTGCCGTTACCATTATCCCCACTTAACGGGAGAGAAAAAGCAAGCCCAGCGTTCACATAAGCTGCTCCGAGTTACACGGCTCTAAGCGATGGCGCCGGAATGGGCGGCTTGACTCCCGAAGCTGTGAAGCCGTGTT
>NW_011893555.1:0-2305 GCF_000151845.1 Pteropus vampyrus
TCTTGCTGCCTGCGAACAAGACTTGGCCCTGGAAATTAACTGGTTTCTATAAAATGGGTGATTTCGTGATGAACTACCAGCCCACGCATCAGATCACGACGTATGACGTCATAGATTCATCTCATCATTCCCTTTGCAAACAGGAAAACTGGTTTCAGAGTAAATTAGAAGGAGCACAGCAGGCTTTCGTTTAATATTACCTAAGAGAACGTGATTATTCTTGAGCTTTTATTTTCTCCTTTCTAAATATCGTTCTGGGTGCTGGCCAGCGCCAGTGTGTCTCTGTGACATCGTAGGCTGGTACACAGCCAGGACGAGGCGGGAGGAGCTGCAACGTGTAGCCATTAGAGTCGAGGTGGAGAAACTAGCCTCTTGGCAACCTGCCCCAGCCATCTGCTCCCGACAGGCAGCATCTCTTACGGTCACAGAATGACACGTGACTCACGCCGAACTGTTTTAGCTAAAGAAAGCAAGCTGTGACATCAGGGACATCGCTTCTAATAAACACGAGGAAACCGAGGCCTCCGCCGCACGCATGGCAGTCATTCCAAGGCAAAGCCAAGGCTAGAGCCCGAGTCTCTTAACTTGTGATATTTCTCCTTTTTTCAGTCATTCTTTATTCAAATAATTCTTCTCTATTTGAAATAACCAGCCAATTAATTTAAAATGCTTGCATGAAGTAAAAAAAAATAGTGACTACATAAACAAATTGAGTAATCAAGATCGTACATTAAAATGCAGCACAAATCTTTGAACTTACGTTTGGACTTTGTAAAAGCCTAAGAAAAATGTTTCGTAATTATTTTTTTCATCCCAAAGGACTTCCTAGTAGAGCAGTTAGGGTAACAGGTAAGGGTACAGGTAATAGCTGAGGGTAAAGGCACTTGGAGGTTCAGGTCTCAGCTCTCCCGTCCACCGGCTGTGTGATCTATTCATTACCTCAGCGTCCTCACCCGCAGAGTGGCATGAGGCTTTGCGTACCTGCCTTGTGGGATAAAGCCCGTAGTGTCGGTGTCCAGCACATAGTAAGCACAAGGTCATTGTCAGTTGCCATCGTCATGATCATCATTATTATTAATCGAGTTCATCGTGCCAGATCACAGAGAGCCTGTGAACTCCAGGTAGCCTGGCGGTTGGCTGCCAGTCGAGGCCGCTCTCACGTCCCTCAGACGACGCTGCAGCTGGCATCAGGCGTCAGCACCCTTGCCGAGCAGCCACGCCCTCCAGTGCCGGCTTCCTAATCTGTCTCCTGCCAGTTGATTCATGACTCACATTCTCTGTGATCCCTTTGACACCGTCTCTCAGACGCCAGTGCGTTAGGGAAAAAACACCAGATTCGTAGCATTCAGGAGGCCTCCAGGTGTCTTTTGTTGGTGGATAATAGTGGATGACAGACCTGCCCTTCGCCGAATGAGACATCATAAAAATACCACACAGACGGACGATTCAAGTCGAATATTATAAAAACACTCTCGGTTTATATTTCCAGATTTCTGAATATTTCTATAGATGAACTAGCTTAACCATCTATTCAAGAAACAACAGTGGATATTGTAAACTTGTAACAACAACAGAAATAACCGTGCAAAGTTGCTTGGCTTTAAGAATTTCAAATTTGAATATTGTTCCCTATTGTAATACATTTGGCTCAGCCACAGAATAGAGAATGCTATAGAATTCTAGAACCGAGAGAGACAGACCACTGGACCAGGCCACCACGACTTCTCAAGGCCGGGGTACTGCGGATTGTCACTCACTCCCACGCAGTAGTGTGCTCTCTGTTTTACAGAGGAAGGGAGCGAAGGTGACCGAAGAATTCACAAGACTGAGCCAAGGTCACAAGCGGGAAGTCATGCGACTTCAGAGGCCACGCTGGCTCCTCTGCCTCCCTGGTAGACCTGCGTTGTGACCCCATGTCCTCACGATATGAGTCACGCGCTTTCCCCGTGTGTGCGTTTCTCTGCGTGTCTATTTTGTGTGGCTTACGCCCAGTTCTCACAAACTTCGTGATCTTGTCGATTTACTCGGTTAACTTTATCTTTACCGTCACCTTGCAAACAGTCAGTGGATGTGGTCCAGCTCCTCGTGGAGGATGCCCCAGGAAACCCTCGTTATGGTAAACCCGTTAGGGGGGTCTCCGGCTTAAAGCAGCCACAAACCTGGGCTTTTATCGCCTTGAAAAGCTCGAGTTGTTTCACCCTTTTCCCGTTTAGAAAAAAAAAAAAAAAGTGACGCATCTCGGCGACGGCGTTAATGTAACGTCACGCGTGGGAACGCTATGTTTTCTAGGCTTTGACATGTTCAG
>NW_011893555.1:3998-4975 GCF_000151845.1 Pteropus vampyrus
GGTGTCCCATCTCTCTCTCTCTTCTTCTCTCTCTTCTGCATCCCGCATCCCTACCTCGCTCATGTTCCAACCTCCCTTTCCCCACTTCCCCGGCCACAAGCTAGCGGGCTGTGGGAGCTCGTTGGAACTTGTGTGTATTTTTCTTCTTTTGATAGATAATTTGAACGGTGTTCCCCGTTTCCCAGGAAAATGAGAGGCACGTGTCCGTGTCGATCCTGTAGTTGTTCTCAGAGAGCGGGAGGGACGTTTGGAATTGGCTTCTTCGAAGCCAGAAGTCCTCAAACTTAGGTCCTTAAAGTGTTTTTAGCGACGGGCTTCTTACCACATACCTCACGAGTAACCCTGACGATGCGTCTGTTATGGAGAACAGCTCAGAGCCGCCCCCCAAGATGCCAACCACTGCATCCTCCACACCCATGGCTCCGTCCCCGCAGCCATACCCCCCGCCTCTTCGCCTACCCCATCCCGCTCTGGCTTCACGGTACCCAGATTCTCCTTTCTAGATACAGTCCGACGACAAGGTCAAGCGGGTCCGATGTCTCTTTTTGTGGAAACCCTGCCTCTGTCGACAGCTGAGTTTTATATCGAGTTGCCGGCTGCCACATTGTGCCGTTAATTCATATTGACCTTGAAATTGATTGCAACCTCTGAGTCTTCTTCAGACTTTTGGGGACTGTCTGGTAATGGTGGCGGTTTTTGTTGGGAGTTATGTTCCTTCTCGTTAAACGTCATTTTGCTTGATCTGCTTACCATTTTGTTTAAGAATGGGAAAACAGGATCTTTTGTCTAAAAGGCCCGTTAGGGGAATTCGGGACTGTTCCGTATAAGCCAGCTCGTGAAAGAAGTTATTGTTATTTTGCCTTGTGTATATTTTAATCGGGGGAGGATTACGATCGTATTTAAGGCTCATGCAGAATAAGGTGAGCCGCTCACAGCCAGAAGGTTGTCCAGGATCCCCTCTCTTATTTCAAGCCAAC
>NW_011893555.1:7275-7631 GCF_000151845.1 Pteropus vampyrus
GTTATTGAAAGGGCGGAGCAGTACCGAATAGAAACTAAGTGAGGTGAGTTGAAAAGTCCATCGCATGCTTTTGGGCACTGTTCTTTTTTTATGTAACAACCCCCTGCATCTCAGACACAGCCACTCCGAACCAAGCTACGGGCGTCTCCCTCCTGGACAGCCTCCGGAGTGCTCCACCTGCGACCGATCTGGACACGCAGCGGCAGGGGACACTGTTGTATGTACACCAGCTCCCCCATCAGGCCAGAAGTTTTCCGAGGACAGATGCCTCATCTGTTTTGGTCACCGATATGTTCCCTGCACCCTGAGCAGTGCTACACAATGGCTTCCAGCTGGACTTAGAAGTAAATTTGAAC
>NW_011893556.1:0-1499 GCF_000151845.1 Pteropus vampyrus
TAATTAAAAATAAAAAATTATTATAAAAAATAAAATAAAGAAAAAAGAAAAATAATAAAGACATCCTGTATATTTGAAATCTAATGAACTTAAGATTACCAAAGCATTTTGTGATACTTCATATATATAAAGGTACTGAAGGAGTAAAATAATGTTCTACAATAATTCAAGGTGGTTTTTTTTTTTTTTGAAGGGCCAGAGGCCACAACACAAGCAGTTGAGAAGTGAATTAAAAGTGATAAATTGAACACAGCAAATATAGATAAAAATTCTCAGAAAATTAAGAAAAATGGGAAGACAGGAGCAATAAGAAACTTGTGATGGAAAATTAAGAGAATTTTCTTTGTTTCTGTTTTGCTATTATTTACTTATTTATTTATTTTTTAATGGAAGAGGCTTTAGCATGTGCATGGATTAAATTTCCTTCAGCAAGGGAGAGAGCTGTTGAAGATATGGGAAAGTGAGGAAATATTGGAGGGATGAAGAACTGGAGAAAGTGGTGTAGAAGACTTGAAAATATTGGACTTTGAAGGAACTAAGTCAGAGAGAAAAAAGCTAGGAGAGCTATAATATAGACAGAATGCTGGACTGGAGAGAAAAACATGATCTGCTAAGAGGGAGGGGATTGAGTGTTGAGTACATATGTAAATTTTTCATGAATCTTACTAGGTAAGGATTGCCTGTTAAATCATTTAATTAGAAGTGCTTATTGAATCAATGCTTCAGAGCTCCAAGGCTTTGTTTTCAAAGATAGTCAGAATTAGAGCCTTTTATCTGGGTTGTTAGGCAGAAACATAAAAACAAGCAGTCATGATATTGACTTTCCTTCTGATTAACCTGCCCATACCATTTTAGAGGGAGTAAGAAAAATCACATTATGCCAGAGAGTTCTTTTTGTCCATTGCTTTCTGGGTTGTACTGTGTAATCTGTTGCCTTCCTGTCTTTCCCACTGGAGGCCGTGTGGTAGAGTAGGGGAAAACCTAACCTTTGGTGCCACAGAACTATATCTGTTATTCTAGGTTACATCTTATTTGTTCTATTTAGTAGCTGAATGTCCTTGGGCTAACTACTTCATGTCTCTGAGCCTCAGTGTCCTCATCTGTAAAATATATAGTTCACAGACCTACTGCATAGGTTTGGTGCAAGACACAAATGCTGAATGTATGGCCCAGTGCTTGGAACTCAACAGAGCTGTCAGTCTCAAATCTTTTCTAGGCTATTGATCCCTAAAAGGCAGGGAATATCTTAGTCCTGGATTCCTTGTTCTTAACACAATCCTGAACACACACACACACACACACACACACACACACACACACACGCACACACACACTTAGTAAACATTTGGTTGAATAAACAAATGAATTAAAGAAGTTCTGCCACTATTAGTATTTTATAATTAAAAAGAAAATCTTAATGAGAACAATATACACTAATTTGTTTTCAATGTCTTTAAGCAGAGGCTTTTCTAGATCCTGACCTCCCTTAAATGCCTAGC
>NW_011893556.1:6018-10715 GCF_000151845.1 Pteropus vampyrus
TATTATTCCAGTGATTTTTCTCTCTAGTCATATTTTAGTTGTTAATCATTAATTTTTTAACTTAAATTTTTTTTGGTCCTCACCCCCTTTCTATTGAGATCTACATTATCAGAACAACAGTGATAGTTTCTATGAATTACTGAGCCTAAACTCATAGAATGTCTAAGTGCCTTAGAAACATTCTCATTTAATCTTCACAGCAACATTGAGGCACAGAATTGTCACTATACTCACCTTACACTCTTCAAGTTTGCACACAGCTGCTGCATGCCTGACTTGGGATTCTTGGCCACATATGGCCAATAAAGGCCCTGTACACTTCACTGAGCTTTACCGAAACATTTCAAGCATTTACGATTATGTATTAAATATTTTAGAAACCAAAAATTTGGCCAAAAAGAAATCTTAATTGCCAGCATATAAACAATGATAAATGCATTTACTAAGTAGAAAATATGAATGCTGAACCATAAAATCAAATCTACATTTTATGTCTTAGAAATCTTTCTTTTAGGAATATTTAAAGATATAATTATAAAAAATATTAAATGCAGTAAAAACTGGAAGCAACATAAATTACTATCAATAGAGGACTATTAATATAAATTGTGTTTGCCAGGGCAATGGTATTCTCTGTAGCAATTATAAAGAACAAAAACCTATATATTTTGAACTGGAAAATGACAGTGAGCAAAGCAAGTTACAGAGCAGTATTTGCTATATTCCAGTTTTGAATAAAAATACGATATGGTTATATGTACATATAGCTATCTCAGTATAAGGGTAGCAAAAAATGCAATGTGGAAATGTTTTAAATTATATTTACCAAAATGTTAATAATGGTTACCTTTGGGGTCTGAAACAAAAGATAATTTTACTTAGTATAAATATTTGGAAAGGAAGTTATGGGATTAGGGTGACTTTTATAGCTTTCAGGTTTTAAAAATTAATTTTTAAATTAATTTTAGTATCTGACCTTTACCTTAAGAAAGTAATTTCTCTGTGCTTTCTCTTGAGCACTCTTTTCTATGGGCCATATGTTATCTTCATATAGCACCCTCACTTCACTGAAACTAGAAGAAATCACCAGATAACAACAAAAAAGGTCATTATTTCAAGCTAATGACTATCCTAACTCTGGATACAAATAAAGAAAAGAACTAAACTCCAGAGGGATGAGCTCTTCTGCATGAGAAAGGGACAACTGATGTTTTCAATACTTAGGACAATTGTTGAGGTGAGGCAGGGCTGGGAGAGAATCTAGCCTGCACAGCATTTGCCTAGACCAGCAGAAGGCCAGGAGAAGCCTGTCCACTGGCATGCTGGGTTTAAAATTGTAGGAGCCTCAAACACAAAGTCAATTATTTTGAGTAATTTTCTTACATAGGAATTTTGACAAGAGAAGCTAAGGATGGGGCTGGATAGTGGAAAGAGATCTCACAACCTCATGCTCTGCACTCCTACAGACTTGAAATCTCTTGGTCTCATACTCTCATGGTTCCACAGATGTGCAGTCATGAGGTCCTCCAGTTTTGTCGTCTGGTGCCAGAGAACTAGTGTAGGGAGAGGACTAAATGTCAAACGAGTTGAAGCCAGAGATGAACTGAGTCTAATCAAAGTTATAACCAAACTCACACCCAATTTAACTTCTGTTAAGATCAAATATATCAGTGCCGTGGCAGTTTAAGTGGGGCTGAAGAGCAAAGAGAGATCTGTTAAACTCCTGGTGTTCTCTTTACAAAGCCCTGCCAGAGGAATTAAAACCATAGCCTCTCTCCAAACCAGCTCAACCTTTGATTGGATCAAGCTGAACAGCTTCTCATCCTATTTCACCCTAGCTAGCTAACATTAACACAGGAAAGTTTTTTTCTTTTCACTTTTTTCTTTTTTAAAAAAAGAAACAAATAACACACAAATTTTTTAGATGCACTGTCCAGCATACAATAAAAAATAATAAAAAAGACACGCAAAAAAGCAGGATGACTCACAGTTAAGGAGAAAGATCAGGTATAAAATACAAATAAAGAGGTGATAAAGTTATAGGAATCATCAAAAAGAATTTTAAAATAGCTATAATAAATATGTTAGAGAATCCATAGAACTGATAAGTCTTCTGAGTGAAGGGATGGAGAATTTCAAGAAATAATTTTAATTTTATATACGATTTCCATTTGATGATAGGTTGGTGCCCTGCTGCTGCTGCCACCTAACCTGATGGGTATGTATATCAGACCCATTTCATGAAGGTATGCTCAGATCAAATAATTTTAATAACCACATCTAGGCTCTTCCTAGTCATAGTGCCAAAAAGCCAATTATGGTGGAGAAAAACCTTAAAAGTAGGCGGAGGAAAAACCAAAGAAAATACCCTCCAGAATTGTTTTAGCTATTCTAGTTTCTTTGGCTTTTTATATAAATTTTAGAATTAATTTATTGACATCTATTTTTAAAAAGCCTGGTGGGATGGTTATTACTATGCCTCAGTCTTGGTAGACACTGTGCCTGGGTATCATGGGTGTGGCCTTGTCAAGATTCTTGTCTCTTCTTAAGCTGTAATTCTGAGCCCAGTACTGTCCATCTGCCAGCAGGAGAGATAATTTTTGTTTCCTTCCCCAGATACAAAGGTTTTCTCTGGTGTCCTCAGGGTGTCGTGATCAACTGCCCCCTATCCTGCCTCGTTTAAAGCTCTGGTTCACTGGGAGAGACTGGAGAGAAGGAGCTGGGTCATGCCTTTCTTGCAGCAGCCCTTGTCTCCCTCCACATACTCTTTTCCCAGACTTCTTTGTCACCAATTTTCTAATCTTAGTCCTTCCAAGTTCTTGACCCTCAGCCAAATCATTAGCAGCTGCCTAAGGATCATGTAGATGTGTATTTCTTGCCCTCTCACTCCAGAGTGAACAGCCAGATGTACTTGAAGTCTTGCCCACTGTGACTGCCCTTTACAACTGTCGTTCAGGGTTATCCTGGGGACTGGAGCACTGTATTTGTTAATTCCAGTTAGCCTATCATATTTTAAAGACCCATTTACAAAACAGACTTGAGTTTTTTTCCCTCAGACACCTTGTCATAAGAAATACTTTAGGAGCCCATAAGTATATTATTGGGAGGCAATGCCACCTGCTCGTGCAACTTACTCATACCTTCCAGACCTGCCCAAGCTTGGTGTCTCATGCACCATTTTATACGATTTCCATTTGATAATAGATTGCTGCTCTGCTGCTACTGTCATCTAATCTTATGGGTATGTATATCAGACCCATTTCATGAAGGTATGCTCAGATCAATGGGACACAGTCACCTGCTGTCCCATCGTTAGCTGTTCAGTCTCTACTAAGGTCCAGTAGAAAACCAGAACAATAAGCTGTTTCTTAAAAAGAGAATAGTTTTCTGTATATACATATAAGCATAGATATGTAGAGAGAAATAGAAATAGATGAAGATATAGCTATAGCTTTTCCAGGATTTTAGAGACACACACTGTGATTTTCCCTGTAGGTGTTCACCAAGTTTTCCATGCAGCATCCTTATTTGCCACAGATACTGAGCATCATCAGATATGCTGAGTCATGAATCTCAAGTGTTAGAAGAGCTTGCACTGCAGACTGAACTTACTCTAGAGCCTTCTCTCACTTTGGTCTCCGCTAAAACTTGGCAGCCTTATACATGACTCGTTAGATAGATTCACATTACACTCAAATGTGATTTAAGTGTTCTACATAATTTTAAAAGGCCTACCAAGCATCTTTTTTTCATAGAGGGTGATATGAAGTACAGCAATTTATTTTACCTTGATGGAGATACCTCTATATGCTCCAAACTATTGATCCCTCAAAAATTTTACTGAGGTGGGCCCCTGAATTTTTATTTACACCCTCTAGTTCACATGCATCTTACTAAGGCATCTACAATACACTCCACTTTCAGTAGATCATATCTAATATATGCAAAATATCATCAATATAGTAGACAGTCCAATATTTTAGTGAATGTCAAAAAGATCAAGGTTTTTGTAGACTAGATTTCTGTAGAGAGCAGGAGACCTGAGGTAGACCTCTGAAGGTGTACTCCTGGCTCAGCCTCACATAGCTGCATATGAAGTGGCAGGGTCTATGTTGTTCCAGTGAAAATAATACATCTGGCACAGCGGCTACATACTTATTTTCCAATATCTACGTGATTACTCCACGGGTTCAATTGTGTAATACATGGGTATTATAGTTTTCACCACTTGTGCCTCTTTCAAATTTTTGGTTATAGCATTAATATCTGAAATTTTTCCAGTTATGCAGGATGCTTCTGATATCCCTTTATAGGGAATGGGAAGTTCCAGGGACCTTCACTTAGCCCTTTCGATAATAATGGTCCAAATCCTATGAATCAGAGTGAATATGGGAATTCTGACAGATGCCAATTCTCTCTATTATGATTATACATTCAGGAGCTGGACACATAACCACAAGGTGGGCCTGGGGACTAATATGGCTCACTGTAAGTTGGACTTGAGCTATTACTCCATCAACCAACCCACATTGGCATTTTGGGATCCCCAGAAATTAGCTTCAATTCAGAGCCAATGTCCACAAATCCTCCAAAGGTTTGGGTATTCCACTTTACTAAGGCACAGTAATTCTAGTAAATGGCCACAGGTCCCTTGTAGGGAGCCATCAGTAAAGATTTGTCGTAGGTAGCTGTGGCTA
>NW_011893557.1:0-447 GCF_000151845.1 Pteropus vampyrus
AGGCATGTGGTTGAGCAGGTAACTTAACCTCTCTCTGAACCTCAGTTTCCTTTACATTAAAAATATTCTCTACCTGTGGCATTGTTATAAGAATTATAGATGAATGAGAAGCTGGCCAGGTACTTTCAGGAACCACCCAATCAGTGTACAGCTTTGTCTTTCCAATTGCAGACAGCAGGTCAGCCTTTCTGAGTGCATCCAAGGTTATCTAGATTTTGCTGGAGAAAATCAGAGGGAAGGCCAGAGCTGCTTCTCTCTATGCATAGTATTAGACAAATCTTTGAGTGTTTAAACATGCTGCAGTTTTAAGACTCCCAGAAAAGGTTAGGTGGTGATGCTGTTAAAAAATGTGGAAACAACTGCAGACAATCATCGAAGAAGAAGTATTCGAAATAAGAAAAGAGTTAGCCTAATTTGGGTAGCAAATGAAAACAGAAGTAGTTTGGA
>NW_011893557.1:1497-2962 GCF_000151845.1 Pteropus vampyrus
CCGACAAATCTCTGAGTGTCAGGGATTTTAAAACCTCTAATGTGCTATTTTTCAAATAGAAACTGGTGACCACTTAATGACCTATCCACTGGGGAGAGTGAGGCCTTCAAACAAAGAGGAAAGTGGTACTGAGGAATTTAGTAAGAGTCCTGAATAGCTGTGTTGGCGTAGGGATCCAATCCATGTGAAACTTAATACTTTAATGACTGAGCTTCTCTTGAGCTCTTGTTTTTAATTCTCTGTACTCAAGAGAATAATTGCCTTCTCTTGATCGAATCTTTTTGAGAGGAGGAGAAAGCAAGGAGATACCTGCAAATCAAAAAGGGCTTGGGGAAGAGCTTCGGAAGGTAGAGGACCTTCTTACATGTGTGTGGCGAGCAGTAGAGGCCTGCTGGTAAGTACTCGACTTCTACAGTCAGATTCTTATTTCATCCATATAACCTGTGCTGAGCTACTTAACCTGATTTAAGGCTCATTTTCTCCTCTATTTCCCTGTCCCCAGATGTTAGTATGAAATGAGACCATCACATAATATATTGACCACAATGCTTGGCACATAGTGAACACTTACTAATTATGAAAAATTTTAATTATTTAATCTTCTCAATATTTAACAGTTTGCATAGTGAACTGGAGGATCAGTACATTTTGGGTGAATGAATGATATATGAATGAATGACACTCTGAATTGATCACTACGGAAACTAGCTAGTGAACTTGCCATCATCATCAGAAGTTTCCGGTAGATAGAGGCCATCTAGGTGCATAGGCATCTCTTCTGCCTGAGCCCCCAGCACCCTGATTTGAACATGCCTAGTTCACCCATCCAGGCTAGGCTTATGAGGGTTACTGAGGCCCTAACCTCATAAGATCTGGGACTCAGAGAGAGATGAAATTGGTCCAATAAAACAACAGTGTCCAAGGGACCCTCTAAAGGCAATGAGCACTATTTCTCATCTGAAAATGATGAAAATGTTGCCAAAATTTATACTATCACAAGATCTCCAAGAGCTCAAGCCTGTTTTCCAGTTGAACCAGGGCAGTTCTTATGTGTCTGCATAGCCAAGGAAAAGCTGGCAGAAAATGGTGTGGTCCTTTGGCCTGTTATCCTTTTAACCTTATTGAGAAAGACCAATTTGGAGAAATTGAGACAGTCAAACAGCTTTCAAAGGATAATTCATACTGAGGAGGAAATAGTATTCCATGTCTACCTGTCCATGACTTTTATGAGTTGAATCATACGCCCCACATTCGTGTCTAGGAACTCTAGTGTTGCGTACAAACGTATTATTAATGTGGCATTCCAAATATGACATGAAGAAAGCATACTAAAACCTATTTCTCTGGGATATATCTCCTCGTAAATCCATTGTTTCATAAACATTGAAAATTATTAAAAACATTTTATGTGTCAGGTATTGGAAATATGAAGACAAATAACACAGTTTCCACCGGGAAGGGCTTA
>NW_011893557.1:5582-5923 GCF_000151845.1 Pteropus vampyrus
TATGAAGTTTTCCTAAACTTGAATTCTATTCCCAACCAAACTATCCATCAAATGTGAAATAAAATGTTTCAGAAATTTTACCTCAAAAATGCTTTCTCAAAAAACTACTAGAGAATTTGTTCCATCAAAAAAGAAAGAAAACCAAGAAAGAGGGAAAAAGAAAATGGTATCCAGAAAACAGGGTATCCCATTAAACAGAGAGAGAGAGAGAGAGAGAGAGAGAGAGAGAGCGCATCCATACATCAGGCCTAGAAAGCAAATAGCACAAAGAAATAGAAAAAAAGAAATAGAGGGATTTAGAAGGCATCTATCTAAGGTAAATGATAGATGATGATGATAGA
>NW_011893558.1:0-2066 GCF_000151845.1 Pteropus vampyrus
CATCCGGGCCGGCATCCTCGGGGCCGACCACCTGCGTTCAGAAATGACACTCGTACCTGTTGACACCAGCAGTGGCCGCAGGTGACACCTGTGTTTCGTCTGACACAGGCGCGGCCTCGGAAATGCGAGGGACGCCACACCATGGCCCGGCCGGGGGGCAGGAAGGCAAGACTCCAGCCGGCTCATGTCCTGCTCTCTGGGGTTCTCCAGGAAGACGCGAAGGAGAACGGAGTGGCCCTCCCCGCCCACAGCACCTTCAGAAATCTGTCCACTCCGCCCGCCTCTCCGCGACGCGCTGAACAGTGACTGGCAGACATGGCGCCGTGTGCCACTGGCGCTGGGCGAGCAGAACGCCCCAACCGGGCCCCAGTCTTCCCTCAAGGATCGTCCGTGGGACCTCGAGCGCGCCCACATAGCCCGGAACACGCACGCGTGACCCCGAGTGCGCACACGTGACCTCGTGCGCTCCCGCGTGATTCCAAGCGTGACCTCGACCGCGCTTGCGTGACCTCCGAGCGCACCCACGTAGCCCCGAGCGCGCATGCGTGCCCTCGAGCGTGCCCGCGTGACGTCGAGCGCTCCCGCGTGACCCCGAGCGCGCCCACGTAGCCCCGAGCGCGCACACGTGACCACAACAGCACCATTGTGCACTTTCACAAACTGTCCCTATTTACGTGCTCTGTCATCTGTCCGGATTTTTCCAACTGACCATCGATTCCTAAAATGCTGATTTCAAGGTTTCATGTAAATCCCAACTCCTCTGGTGGGGCCGGCCTGGGCGGGCTTTACCTGTCCGACTGCCAGGTCGAGGGGACTTGAGGTGAGGCCGCCGGCCGCGTGGGGTTATAGAAACCGAAATAAAAATCAAGGAAAAATTAAAGTTCAGGCCCTCCGTTGCAGTGGCTGCTTTTCAGACGCGCAGCGGCCACCAGTTTGGGTTGTGTAGGTATCAAATACTTGAACCATTTTCAGATGAAGAAAACTATACGTGCCTGGGTCCAAATTTCCCTGACTTCGTAAATCACTAGTCATCCTGGATTAGAGCCACCCCAGTGACCTCATACTAACGTAGTTAGATCTGCAAAGACACTATTGCCAAATAGAGTCACACTGAAGAACCGGGATGAGGACGCCAACCTAGTTTGGGGGGGACACAATTCAACCCACAAGATAGGGTAAAACTCGGGAACCAGAGGCGGGAGACCTGGGTGTCATCCTTAACCCTGCCGTTTATTACAAGTCACTAGTGTTCGTCCCTCCTTCAGAGGAGCTGCGTTGGAGCGCTCTGGGGTCATTCGAGCATTCTGCCGAACCATTTCCGAACCGGGTTGTAGGTCATTTGCACTTGGCTTGTTTCACAGCCAAACCTAGCCGCCACCAAGGGCGGTAACTAGAGCCATGACATCTTTTTCTTTTAATAATCTTTGGCCCCAATCAACATGCAACTCTCCAAAACTCAAAGGACAAAAATGTCCTGATAGGAACGAAAGGAAAGAACACACAAGAGGCCACCAAGGAATTCACAGTGCTTCGGGCGCCTCGCGTGTAACTCAGTGCTGGAGCTCCCATGGCGTGTACACTTGTCCCTTCCTGGGGCGGCCGTCCCCCGCTCCTTGTCTCCCACCCCACGTGCCGCTCGTGCTCGCTCTCACCAGGAAGCCGAGACTGTGTGACACCGACCTAAACACGCGTTACCGAACCCAGCAACGTCTGGGCTCCGCTCCGCCACGCTCTGCGGTCCGCCGCCAGGTCGCGCGGTTTCTTCTCTGAGCTCTCGGCCTTGGCCTTTGAGCTGTCCCTTCCACCACTGCTGCGCTCTGTGTCCCCATTCGTGAATTCCACAGGAATTTCATGAGTGGGTGCCTGTGAAATGCCAGGTGGTCAGAGCCCCAAAGATGACTGCTATTGGGCAGGTAGAGGCCAGAGCCCGGAACAGGCACAGACGCGGTGCCGGCGAAAGTCTGGGCATGATGGCTTTCAGTGGGAGGTGGGGCATGTCACTGCCTCAGTCTGTTATCGCCACGTCCTCCCGGCTGAAGCCCGTCTGCTGGCCCCTCTCACTCTTA
>NW_011893558.1:5141-6347 GCF_000151845.1 Pteropus vampyrus
TGCCCCTGCAGTGAGTGGAGGTGTGTCAGTCGGGGTTCTGCAGGAAACAGAACCAAATACATAACAGCGTGTGTGTGCTGTGTGTGGTGTGTGGGGTGTACAGTGTCTGTATATGTAGTGTGTGTGGGGTGTGTGTATATGTCACGTGTGTGGGATGTGTGTAAACAGTGTGTGTACAGTGTGTGTGTATAGTGTATGTTGTGTGTGTTGTGTGTGTGGCGTGTGTGGTGTCTGTGTATGTCGTATGTGTGGTGTGCATATATGCCGCGTGTGTGTACAGTGTGATATACAGCGTGTGCGCCCAGCCCCCAGCATCTCACGAGCACACGCGGAGAACACGGCGCACGTCCCGGCCGTGTCCCGCCTGGCAGTGGGCTGCTGGCCGCCTGTCGCTGTCCTGGTTCCGGAGGAGCCTCCACACCACCATCCGCGGCGGCCGCGCCCTCCTCCTGCCCCACCCACAGCGCCGGGGCGCCCGCTTCTGCCCTTCCCCAGCGACACATGGGGTCCGGGCTTTCAAGGGTGGCCATGCTCGCGGGTGTGCGGCGGCCTCTGGCAGCTCCTTCCCCAGACACACGTACACACTCTGACACCGTGGCACACCTCACTGCCACACGGTTCTCTGCACACACGGTCAGCGGAGAGGCTCGGGTATCCCCTCCCCTCCCTACCCAGCCATGCCCACCTCGCCATGACACTTTCTGGCAGTTCTGGTCCCCTGACCCCAGGCTGGCCACAGCGGTGGGGACTGTCCCCACTGGGACATGTCCAGGACCCCCTGTAGCAGTAGAGACTGTCCCCACCAGGACACATAGGGAATCCCTGCGGCATGGCCTTTCCAGTAGAGCACCCTGTGTGCCCTTCACACGGGACACTCCCAGCCTCCCACACCAGCTGGGGGGGCAGGTCAGCCCCCGCAGTCCCCCAGTCCCAGGGGGTGCCACACCTGCGTGGTGACAGAGTCCCGTGAGCCCCCGAGGACCCACACAGATGAGGCTTCATTGCACGGCCCTCAGCTGCAGGGGTCTGGGGTGGGGAACAGGAACCGTGTGCTCCAGCCTCTGGCCGCCAGCATCGCCTGCCACCCGACCACCCGGGAGAACAGCTGGGACGAGGATGGTCCCTGGGCGCTCTGTCCTGCCTGCGCCCAGCTGCCAGCTGCACGTGGACCTTCCGCACAGCCCGGCCCTGCAGACGCCCCGTCCG
>NW_011893558.1:8967-10365 GCF_000151845.1 Pteropus vampyrus
GGGGCACAGAACACTCACCTAGGAGGGGCGTGCACAAATCTCTGGTAACGAGCTAACTGAATAAGCAAACCACTCGGTCTCTCTGGCTGCCTCTGAGTGATACTTAGGTTGACTACGCAACAGAAACACGTGCACGTGCGTACATGTGCGTACATGTGCGTACATGCGCACACACACATATAACGTACGGAGGTAGGTGTTTCTTGGTCAAAATACTTTTGAGTGTCTGTTACCTTCTCCGTGAAGGACCCATTTCAGGTATGACAGAGAAAGGTGTGGATAAACTGACCACTGACGTCATGAACTCGGGGCCCAGAATGGGCAGGAAACAGCGGTGCTCGCCTGTCCCTGTAAACATGGCGCAGTGTGACTACCACCGTGATGTGCACGTGGAGGGGCCAGGACATTTCTGAATGAGCCAGCTCAGCCAGGTGAGGGGGAACTAAGGCTTCCCTGCTGCACTGCACAGTTCATTCCAGGAAATCGAAGTGGCAGATACTATGTCACCAATAAAACAGGAGAGGAGGGCAGACACGGTGTGCTCTTTCTAATTTGTTTCTACCGATGTATTAAATGGTTCCAATTGCCATTCTGCTTCCAAAATAGGATGATCTGAGAAACACGAAGAACCCAATTCCCTGGTAAATGCCCTGCAGCCCACTGGGGCCACGAGACCCACGCTGGCCAAGGCCACGCAGCTCGAAGGACGGCCGACTCCTCATTGTCCAAGTTTGGAGTTCCTGAGGAGGCTGATTCCTGTGTGAATCAGACAGTGTGCTGACTGCTGGGAGCAGCCGACAAGCACGGCCAAGACATAGGGTTCGCCAGGGGGACACATGGAGGCCTGTGCACAGTCAGAGAGAAGACGGTCTGGCAGCCACGGGGCTCAGAGCTGCTTCACCCACCCACCCGGTCAGCTGCTTCACCCACGCAGCCATCACCTCAGGGGCGTCCAGGGGAAAGATCCATCCTGGAACCAGCACACGGTTGGAGCTTCGCCAAGCAGAGAAACGACAGATTGGGGAGGTGGTGGCAGAAGGAACTAAGTAGCAGGTTCTCAAAGGCCTGGCTCCCCAGGAACAGCATCGAAGATGGCACAGACGCAGGGAGACTCCCACGGCACCCGAGGACGGGCCGTGTCAGGGAAAGCGTCTGCCAACGCCAGCGGGGCTGCTCTTGGGGGAGGATGGCGCCTTCCAAGACAAACGAGACCCCAGGCACAGAGCGCCCAGGAGGCAGGTGAACGCTGCTGGGGGCCCACCCGGGCTTGTCCCATGGCACCACCGGGCACTGCGCTCCGCCGTGCTCCCCGCGCTCCATCCCCGTGCTCCATTCCCTGTGCTCCCCGCGCTCTGCCCCCCGTGTTCCCCGCTCCCCATGCTCCCGCACTCTGCCCCC
>NW_011893559.1:0-3026 GCF_000151845.1 Pteropus vampyrus
GAGCTCCCGCAGCAGGCGCGGAGTGCGAGGGGACAGGAAGACGCCGCCGAGTGAGGTCGTGGGGACAGACGGGGAAGCACTCGGTGGCAGAGAGCATGAAAGGTCTTCCGGTCCCTTCCTCTGCCCCAGAGCCGATGTCACTGCACCGTCCCGAGCAGGTATGAAAGCTTACCGTGGCCTCCTAGCCCCTGGCCAGCACGACTGTGACATTAGTGGCGGATACCCAGGTGGCAGTACACTATTTGTCAGGGCCACACTTTGACAGATCGGTGAGGAATTTCTCTCGCGGGTGATTTTCAAAGACCTGGCCAACCTGGTCCCCTGCAAAGGGCGCCTTCTATGCCTGGCTGTCATTGGCTAATCTTATGCGTGTCTCTGGGATACCCGTGCCTCCCGCTGGACCGAGTAGGAACTATGGGCCAGCTGGGAGATCAAGGAGTAAGAACGCCACCTTCCCCCGCTTCGACGTGAAGCCACACAGGGAGCAGTTTGCTGGGATCCTGGCCTGGCACCCACGTTTGCTAGATGTGTGACCTCTGTGCCTCGGCGTTCTCCTCCAACGAACGGGGTCTGTCAGTTACCACGCTATTGTCTCCTAGTACCGACTCGCCCTTCTGTTCTACGCTCTGTGATGCTGGTCCCGGCAAACCACGTTTTCCTTGGCCAGTCATTCCCTGATGGTCTCTCCTAACGGGGCGAGGTGGGTCGCGGAGGAGGCTGCAGCCTGGGACAGGGAGAGGGACCTGCTTCTCCTCATTCCCCCCCCCCCCCGCCCCGTCCTGCTGTTCTCTCCCTGCCTGCTGCCTGCTTCTCATCTGCCTCCTGTTCCTGTAAACATCCCGTGTCGGCCCCACAAGGCCGCCCGCTGGAGATTTTAGAAGAATCTGGGGGCAAAGGCAAGTGCCTCATGACCAGGGGTCACGGGCGGCCTTGTACCCCCCTGTCTGCATGGGCTCCCTTCCCGCTCAGCCCATGGGGTGTTTTATCTGGTCGAGAAAGAAACAATCTCATCCGACTTGGTCCATCTTGCTTTTGCCCTGGCGGTTTGCAGATTCAGCAGTCGAGTGTTGGTACCTTTTTTGGTTCCATGGTCAGTGGCTCGTGTTTCAGATGCTGACGTGTGGAGGGGTCTGGTCCCCAGGGCACACTCCAGGGTCGCGGTTGGGGTGTCGTGGTACCACAGTTGGTCGTCCATGAGCAAACGGCCACACATGATGGACGTCTTTGCTCCCGGAGTGTCTGGTCCAGCTTGCTGGCTGTTTTGCCAGGAGCTGGGTTGAGATGCCCTGGGCCGGCTGTACCTATTTTCCTGGTCTACCTGGGAATCCAGGCTGTACCTGGGATGGGAGACATACTCACCTGTGACCGTAGAGCCATGAAAACCTCACAGGTGTGCGGGGATTGCGTCCATGACCCTGGCCTCGGGCACTGAGCCCTGGCTCCTTCAGCTGACCTCTGTGTGCCTAACTCCTTGGCCTCCTCGTTGGACCACGAGGCAGGTGGCCTGCAGGCAGCACAGAGAAGTGGAAAGGCCTTGGAACCGGACAGAGCTCGTTTGAATCCCAACTTCGACCAGATTCGTATCGTTTAATTTCTCTGTGGATCGGTTTCCCCATTTTCCAAAAGGGACTAAAACTAACGCACCTCACGACCGCTGAGGCAGGTGAACCAACTGATGTAGCACGTACAGATAGGCCCAGGTGTGCCGCCACCCGCAGGTGCTCTGGTAGGTGACGCGTTTCTCCTTTAAGTGATAATTTCTCCTCCCACGTGGCAAACCTAGCAACCAGCCAGTGGCCACGCTGACGTGACATTTGGGAAGGAAAGGAACAGAGCGAGAACGTGATGGACAAATACTTCGTTAGTATTAATGGTTTCTACTGGCAACCCTGGGAAGGCGCCAAAGAGGGCCCGGAATGGAAGGCAGAGAGACTCCCTCTCTCGGGCATGGAACCGAGGCCGTCTTAGCTGACGGACGTTCATTCAGCAGATTTCTATTCAGTTTCTTCTGCTAGGTTCTGGAGAGTCAGCAGTGAACGGGACCTCAAGATCTCTGCCCTCGTGGAGTTTGTCAGCAGAGGGAATGGATGGTAAATACGTGAACAAGGAAAAGTACGAGGGCCAAGTTCAGGTGATGGCAGTGGCTTTCGAGAAATGACCGGATGCAGCGGTTAGTGACTGGACCCAGAAAACAGAAGCCACTCTAGTTATTTCAACAGAAGGAACTTAATAAAGAGAATTAGTTACTCAGGGAATGGGGAAGATGTGGGAAGCCAAACTGGGCATGTGCCATCTGGGCATGGCCAAGTGAGCCGAACATTAGGAGCAGCAGGAAGTGGGACCGGCGTCGTTAGAACCCAGCGGTGGAACCAGCCGGCGAGGACGAGAGCGGCCGCCCGCAGTGAGCTGGGGCCTTGGTGGGGACCGTGTAGGTGGCTGGAACCACGGACGAGACACGGTCTCGGCCAGTGAAAACTGCAAGGAGACACCGGAGAAATCCCCTGCTCTCTCCCCTCTGCCGCCTGCTGACGACCCCGGAAGCCAGGGAGCCTGGAAACTGTCCCCTGTAACGCAGAGGACGAGGCAGGGCTGGCGCTGCCGGCCACGGAGCCCTCCCTGCGCCGAGAGGTCCTGACCGGAGGCGTCCTCCCTGCTCACGCGTGGGCGGCGAGCTCCCGCAGCAGGCGCGGAGTGCGAGGGGACAGGAAGACGCCGCCGAGTGAGGTCGTGGGGACAGACGGGGAAGCACTCGGTGGCAGAGAGCGTGAAAGGTCTTCCGGTCCCTTCTTCTGCCCCAGAGCCGATGTCACTGCACCGTCCCGAGCAGGTATGAAAGCTTACCATGGCCTCCTAGCCCCTGGCCAGCACGACTGTGACATCAGTGGCGGATACCCAGGTGGCAGTACACTATTTGTCAGGGCCACACTTTGCCAGATCGGTGAGGAATTTCTCTCGCGGGTGATTTTCAAAGACCTGGCCAACCTGGTCCCCTGCAAAGGGCGCCTTCTATGCCTGGCTGTCATTGG
>NW_011893559.1:3684-4126 GCF_000151845.1 Pteropus vampyrus
GCACATACGCGCGTTCATATATGCATCCATTCACACATATACGTGTTTACGTGTGTATATTTAATTTCATTTTTAAAAATCAAAAACATTTTTCAGTTACAGCTGACAGCCCATACTATGTTAGTTCCAGGTGTACAGCGCAGCGGTTAGATGTTTATGTAATTTCCGACGTGACCATCCCAGTGAGTCTGGTACCCACCTGGCACCATACGTGGTTATTACGGCATCACTGACTGTACTCCCTACGCTGCCCTTTGCGTCCCCGTGACTGTTCTGTAAGTGCCAGTTTGTACTTCTTAATCCCCTCCCCTTTTTTCACCCGCCCCCCACCCCCTCCCATCTGGACACCATCAGTTCGTTCTCTGTATCTGTGAGTTTGCTTCTGTTCTGTTTATTTCGTTCCTTAGATTCCACTTATAAGTGAGATCATACGGTGTTTGTC
>NW_011893560.1:0-646 GCF_000151845.1 Pteropus vampyrus
GAGGGTGATAGGAGACAGAGTCACAGACCTCATTTCCGCTGTTGCTGCTGCCGCACTTGGTGGGGTCATGGGCTCCGTCCCTGCTGTTTCCCCAGGTCTATCCCCTCTGTGCATTCTATTCACCCACCTTCAGATGTATAGATGGTAGATCTCTCAAGCATCCTAATTGTGTTGAACATAGGATCTTTGTTGAGTTATAGATGTCCCTACTAGTTGTAGGCTGAAGGGGAGAAAAAAAGAGCATCTTACTTCTCCATGATGCTGCCATCACTTGAACTTTAATATGAATGTATTAAATGCCAAAGAACTGTACACTGAAGAATAGTTTAAATGGTAAATTTTATGTTATGTATATTTACCACAAAAAAATAAATAAGTTAATTTTTTCACTGGGGAAAAAACTTTTGAAGGAGTTTGGTGAATTAAAACTTGCACTCTACCACTGGATCACAGGTGAAGGATACGGAGTTGGGATGCATTAATTGTAACTCTCTTTCTTCTGCCACGGGAAGAATGGGCTAAAGATGGGGTCCAGTCTCCAGCAGAAGACAGGAGTCTTACCACCTCTTCCATTAAAAAGTGTAATTAAGAGATAATCTATAGGTTCCAGAAGGGATTGGTCATATAGACATTAAAGCTAACATTC
>NW_011893560.1:2566-4393 GCF_000151845.1 Pteropus vampyrus
GGAGGGGGTCCAGCATGGAAAGTCCTTGAATACATTGGACTAGATATTGTCTTTCTTGAAAGACTATTGCACTTTGTTCTGGAGCACAGCTAAACTACCAGAGATCAGTTTGATCCTTTCAAGCTGTTTTTTTTTAGCAGAAAATCCCACACTCTTTACAGGAATTCAACTACATCATGGACCCAACGATGTAAAAGTCACAATTAAAAGTACGATTCTACTCATATGGGGTATCTAGAGAAGTTAAATTCATAGAGGTAGAAAGTAAGATAGTGGTTGCCAGGGATGGGTGGAGCGGAGTCAGAAATGAAGAGTTAATGTTTAATAAGAACAGAGTTTCAGTTTTGCAAGATGAAAAAAGTTTGGAGATGGATGGTGGTGATGATTACGCAATAATTTGAATAGACTTAGTTCCACTGAACTGTGCACTTATAAAATGGTTACAGTGAAAATTTGTGTTATATAGATGTGTTATGAACATTTAATTTAAAAAAAAAAACATAAAAAGAAGCAGGAAAATATTACCCATAATCAGGAAAAAATATATTGTAAAATCAGATTGTAAGTGACAGAGATGATGGAATTAATAGACAGACACAGAACCAGCTATCATAAGTATGTTCAAAAATATAGAAGATCAGAAGAGAAATAGAAAATATTTTAAAAAGAAAGGTTAGATGAGATTTATAGCAGAGTAGCTATTAGAAAGAAAAGAACAGAAAAGAAAAGACAAATAAAAAATGAAAAAGGGGGGTTAAGAATATTAAGGAGTCATGGGACAAGATTAACTAGTCCAGCGTACATGTCACTGAAGTCCTAGAATAAGAGAGGGTAGATAAAATTTTGAAGAATAATGTCCTTCAGTTTTCCAAATTTGATGGAAACCAAGAGATCCAAGAAGCTCAATGAACCCTAAACATAGGAAACAAAGAAAGCCACACCAAGGCACATCTTATTAACAATTACTTTAAATATAAATGGCTTAAATACTACAAACAAAAGTCAGATGTTATCAGACTGGGTAAAAAGCAAGACAAATACGTTCTCTGTAAGAAACCCACTTTAAATATAAAGACACAGCTAGTTAAAAGTAAAAGAATGAAAATAGATATTCTATGCAAACACTAAATAAAACACACTTGGAGTAGTTATATTACTATCAAAGTGGACTTTAAAAGGACTATTACGAGGATTATAAAGAAATATTTCAAAATGCTGAAGATATGACATTTCTAAATGTGAGATACCTAAAGAATAGAACTTCAAAATACATGAAGCACAAACTGATAGAACTGCAAGGAAGAAGAAACAAATCCACAATGATAGTTTGAGTGTTCAACATTCCTCTTTCAGTAATTGATAACTGAGTAGACATAAAATCAGTACAGATATTGCTTTGACAACACCATAAACCGTATTGACCTAATAAACATTTTAAAAGACTCTATCCAACAACAGAATTCTTTTCAGCTGTTACCCTTTATCTGCAGTTTTCAAGCAGACAGATTCTCTGAAGAACAGACATTCGTATTTTCTTCTGATTCTCCTGTAAACCCATAGAAGAGAGAAAGATACCATATTCTGCACTCCAATGGAGTGTTTGTGGAGGTCCTTGGAAAAAAATGTCTTTGACTTGGTTACCTTGTGCATTCCACTAGAAAGGGGGAATGATAGAGTGGCAGTCTCACATCATGCTTAAAAAGCACATGGGCAGAAACGGATCCATGCACCACTTTGGACCCTAGGAAATAATAATACTAGTTTAATTAGAGATATAGAACAAATAAAAATAGCTTACCAAAAAAGATAAGCCATGGTCATGTGTAA
>NW_011893560.1:7063-7848 GCF_000151845.1 Pteropus vampyrus
ATGGTCTCCACAGTTATATATTTCCGATCAGCTCCATATTGTATTCCCTCGACACACAAGTCTAACAATCCAATTAATGGCAAAGTGAAGTTAGGACTGTGGGGAAAGGGAAAGAATTCTCCTTTCCCTCCTCTGGTTTTTTTTTGTTTTTGTTTTTGTTTTTTTTTTTGGCCGTCCTAATAATTAAATCAACAAGAAGCAGATTGATAAGAGAAGATCAAATTTAATCTCGTATGTATGTGAACCTCACATACATGACAGAGTCAGAGACCCCACATGCATGAGGGGTTCAGAGATAGAACTGGGGATTCAGATATATAAGACAAACTGAACTAGGGATGAAGTAAGATGCCTTGGGGGCTTCAAAGGGTCATTGCAGAATGTTAAGAAAAGTAGATGTTTAGTAAATAGAGGTTTGTTCTGCCCTACAGATAGGTAAAGAAGTTATCTCTGACAATCTCTTATGGGCAATGCCTTTAAATCAAATTCTTCTAGGTCGTGGTGGAGGGGTGGGGTGCAGAAATTTCTTTTGAGCCTGAAGCTAAAGTTATTTTTGGCTCAAAGTAATCTTCATACCCCTGAGGCACATCTTGAGTGGCTTATTATGGACCCACATGGTTTCCTTCTCTGATACTTCCCTGGAAGTTTCACATATTAAAAGCTGAGCTGGCTGCTGTGGAGGAGAGAGAAGGTGTCAGTAACCTGTGAGCTAAGGGACCTGCAAAGGGAGAAAGGAACATAGATTAGAATGGAGATGAATAAGCAAAAAGAACAAACAGAAGCAC
>NW_011893561.1:0-1837 GCF_000151845.1 Pteropus vampyrus
CCCCAAGCTTCACAGCAGAAGCAGCAGCAATTTTTCCTTTTTCTTTTTATAATTACAGTTCTTTGTGTTCTCATTTTTATTATGTACTAGTCTTTCTCAATTGTTAATCTAAGTCCTTTTTCTAAATCTTTGATATTGTTTGAAATTTCATAATAGAGTCGTTGAGTTTATTTTCTTTTATGTTTTCCAAGTACAAAAATGTTGAGTATAAGTTCTATTATTTGTCGTTCTTTCAAATTTTTATCCCCCGACCATGACATTTTGAAATGTTTCCTCAGTGCTGGAGCCAGGGTGAGGTAAGTGAAGCCGTAGGCACATGATTTAATGGGACTCCGGAAACTCAGTGTTCTAAATAAATAATATTTTGGGGCAGTATTTATAAAAACCAAAATTAATGCAGAATATCCATGGTGAACAAAATATTAAAATTTTAAATAATAAAATCATTATTACTGATTTTTTCTCTTGTATCGGCACAGCAGTGTTATTTTGCTCAACGTGGATTGTTTTGTATTAATTTTGATTTGTTTTAATACTGCATTAAACTGTGTGCCCCGTCGCTGCGTTTTGGGCAGTCTTGAGCCCGAGGGGCCTGCCTCGCTCCTCTCGCCCTGCTCTCGGCCCTGTTCCCGGGTTAGTGTGTATTTGCCCCATCAGCTCTCAGCTGCCCACCTGGGGGTGACTAGTCTGAGACCGGCGGGAAACCTAAAATCTTTTCCTGCCACAGTCAGTGCTTCCCCGGTCTTATCATACTTTGAATTTAGTTCCAGTTCCTGATTCTGTTAGAGTCAAACCTCCTACATAAGATATTCTATCTTTCGGTAACATGTTTGCCACATTCCTGCCACACACATTTTGCTCGAGATTCTTCAAGTTGTGGTTCTGCTGAGTCAGCTCTTAGGGCTTGGCCACCTCTCTCTCTGGCTCGCTTGTCCTCCCCGTGCCTGCGAGGCCTTTGTGCTGTTTCCCATCCCAGGCCTCACCTGGGCGTGGCCCTGGTGCGTCAGACCTCCAGAGAGACAGGTTCAGGAGGGCAGGGCTGGAAGGAAGGCCAGTCAGCTCTGAGCTGGGGTCCATGGCCTTGAGAGGCATGGGGACGCGTCCTGATTGCCCCATTAGGAAAGGTGGGGACATCTTCTACAACACTTGTTCGGGGACAAAAAAATAAGTACTTTTTTCTCCTGCTTGTGGACAATTTTCTTGGGTCTAAGAAAACTATTTTTCCACCTGCTCAGTGTGTCAGTTTTGAAACCTGTTTTCTAATAATGCAATACCCGTTTAACAACTTGTACTTTCACTAAAGCTACTTGCAGGCTCTGTAGCTTTTTGTTCCTTTGGGACTGTCTAGCACTAATGTGTTGTTACAAGAAGTTAAACCGTCATAATAAAGGCCCAAGAGTTCAGTGTCTCGAAGCCAATAGAAGTTAATTTCCTGTATGTGTAAGAGTCCAGGGTGAGCGCCGAGGTCTGCCATCCCCGGGGGCTTGTCATGTCCATGCTGCCAGTGGAGGGGATGAGTGCAGAAGAGAGCAGCCTGGCCCAGGAGTGGCTCATGTCCCGTGTCACAAGGCCATACCTTACTGCAAAGAATGCTGGGCGTGCCACAGAGGTGTGTGCCCCCAAAGAGGAAACCAGGCTTTGGCAGACTGTCCATCGTCGCTACTAAATGTCTGTTACACAATTTCAAAAATAAACTCTTCATGAAAAATAAAGTGCTGCAGGCTTTTCCCGCCACGGCATGTTCACGGCAGAACCCTTTCACCCTCCTCCGTTCCGTACCAGGTGAGAAGCTGGTGCCCGGAGCCAGAGAGGTGCTCACAGAGATATTTAAGAGCTG
>NW_011893561.1:3927-5755 GCF_000151845.1 Pteropus vampyrus
ATCAAAACAGCAGCTCCAGAAATTCCATTCACCCAAGGTGAAAATAGATGGTTGTAACTGAAAGTAAAGATCTGGACATGTGCTTAGGAACCCTCTTCCGGAGGCTCTCAGGGGCGTTAGTACTCTGGCCTCCTAAAGGCCCGCAGAGTTGGAGAAAGCTGTTCTCATGGTCACGACATTAGTTGAAATGTGTCTGAGATTAGAGAAGGGAGGGACTGTGGGGAAAGCCCCGCACCACTTGACGAGCAGCCCGATGGCGTGAGGCTGCAGCTCAGAGGCCCCATAGGGTGAGGGTGATGCGTGTACTGGGGCAGTAGGCGGACATGGCCAGTTAGCAGACCCTGGTCCTAACGCCATGAACAATTTTCCATCAGTCCCTGAGGAAAAGTATCTGACCTTGGAAGGATTTCACAAGTTCGTCGTTGACCGAGCCAAGCAAGACGTCCGTAGTGTCTGGAGGGCAATTTTATCCTGTGGTTACGACCTGCACTTTGAGAGGTAAGAGGCTGTCCCCCAGCCCGTTCCATACCTTCTGTAAAAATTATTTTCAGCCACCAGACGCATCTCCCAGAAAACACTTGCTGGAGAGCCATTCCATCTGCCCTGCTTTTAATGCCTGCTATCATTTCCTAACTTTTCATAATTGTTAAGATGGGTTTTCTAACCCATTTGAAAACAGACCCTGCGCTAAACAACAGAAATTCGTTTTCTCGCAGTTCTGGAGGCAGGAAGTCCAAGATCAGGGCAGCGGCAGGATTGGTTTCTGCTGAGGCCTGTCCTTGGCTCACAAACAGTCAGTCACCTTCTCACTGGGTCCTCACATGGCTTTTCCTCTGGGCTCATGCAGCCCTGGGGTCTCTTCCCCCTTCCATAAGGGCACTAGTCCCATTGGATCAGGGCCCATCCTGTGACTTCATTTAACCCTAATTACCTCTTTAAGGGCCCCACCTCCAAATACAGTCACCTTGGCCTTCAGCATATGACTGGGGGAGGGGCTAGTGAGAGACTCACATTTCAGCCCCTAACAGGGATGATTTCTTATTCCAGAAGCCTTTTCTCCTCCGAATCCTTATTGCCCTCTGTCCCTGCCAGGCAGGAGCACAGCAAGATCACTGCTCACTGAGCTTCCAGGGCCAAACAAATCAAGTTTCCACTTCTAGCTAAGCGACAAGATGGTAGCAAACCAAACCGTCTCCCTTTGGCTATGTACCCCACGGCCCGTGCTGGGCATCGGAGGAGGAAGGGCTGCCAGAGCCTGCTATTTAAAAGCCCGTGTTCAGAACTGGGAAATCGTTCGCTGCTTGGCACCGTGTTCTGTACCTTCATCGGAGGCTCAGTCGGTCTCTGCGTGGGCCTGGGCATCATGGAGGCAGCAACAGGTGTTCGACTTGTTTTAGAAATCAGTAAAACAGATGAGTTTGGGGGTTCGTTGGAAGTAAAATCACTCATTCTGGACCAGAAACTATGTATTAAGTGAGAAGGGAACAAATTGGATTAATTCCAAAGTGACACATTTATGATAACTAGAAAGGCTCGTGCCTGCACATCCTGGGGCCGTGACGACGCCCTGACACACCATTCCCTCACCACGACTGGTTTCAGGGCACAGAGGCGTCTGCCTGGAGCAGCTGGCCCGGAGGGGCTGCGAGGGGACCCTCCCAGGGGGAAGGTCCTCTTCTGAAGGTCTGTCTACCTTCCTGGGAAGGAAGAGGTGGCCTGTAGTGAAGAGAGGCTAGGCACCACGCTCCACCCCTCCCCAAATCGGCCCTCCCCGTGTGATGCACCTCATGTGGCATGTGGCCCACCTGAAGTACCATGTGGCCTCCAA
>NW_011893561.1:9030-10424 GCF_000151845.1 Pteropus vampyrus
AGTTCACCCAAAATCAATTACTTTACGCTCTGAAAAGACAATCATGCTCTGAAAAAAATTAAACTTACCTGAAAAGAGTTTAGATTATTTAGAAAGGTATCCAGTTAAAGTTATGATCACCGTCTGCCTCCCACGCATCTGCCTCCCAGAGGTGACCGTTAACACGTAGGTATCTGCCCCCCAGACTTTCCTATTCATGTACTAACAGACACACACACACTTTTTTTTTTTAACCAAAAATGGGTATTATGTCACGTATTCTATTCTGCAACTCCACTTTCTGTATGACAGCCTACTTCAAAGGCTTCTCGGCACACACAGCCGCCCTGCACTGCAGCCCACGGCACGAGCGCCCGTGGCCTTGGAGCCTGTCCTCCACGGATAGACACTTGGCTGGTTTTTATTTTTTGCTGTTTCAGAAAATGCTATGGCAAACCTTGTCCTTCGTGTATTTGGGTTCGTACGTCTGCGAGCTTTGTGTCTCAGGCATGACAGAGTCCCAGGGTTTGTGTGTTGACAGTTGGGTGGATCCTAACAAATTACCCGCCAGGAAGTGGGGACCGCTATGCCCCTGGCAGCATGGCATCCAGGGACCTGAAGGGCACCCAGAAGAAGACGCCGAGGGGCAATGGCCTCAGCCGGGCCTCAGGAGTGACGGGGAAGGGAGGGAAGCAGCCCCGTCCCAGCCTCTCTCCCGCTTCCTCCCTTCAGGGCTCATCTTCTATGACACAAAGGTGACTGTAATGAACCGGGTCCTGAACGCCACCGTGCAGAGGACAGCTGACCACGCGGCGCCTGAGATCACTTTGGACCCACTGGAAATCGTGGGGGGTAAGACGGGCTGCACAGACTCGAAAACACAAGTAGCAGCCCTTGAACAGACGAGTTGATTTCTCACACACGAGAGAAGCCTCTAGAAGGAGGGAATCCAGGGCTGCTGTGACAGGCCCTGCTTTACCTGACGGCTTCCGTCCCGCTGCTCTAGCGTCGCTCAGGGGCCCCCAGGAGCCCTGGCCTCCAGGCGGCAGGAGGAGGACGGAAAGCCTTCTCCCTACCTCCCCTTGGAGAACTCGGCCCCACGGCCCCACCTGGCTGCAGGAAGCGGGCGGCGGGATGTGGACTTCATTGTGGTTGGCCCTGGACCCACTAAAGTCGGGGTTCAGGCACCAGGCAAGAGGGGGAGATTGGACCCTGGGGAGGCATCCAGGAGTCTCGGCCACAGCACGTAAACAAACTGAGGGACGTGAGGCGGAGGAAACGAGAGAGGGACCAGGTTGGGGAGGACCGCCCCGGGAGGCCGACGGAGGGATGGGAGGGCCAGCCACCCAGCGGCAAGGAGGTGGCGCCACAAGGACGCCAGGTGGCTAAGGCATGAAAGACCCAGAGATGTTCCC
>NW_011893562.1:0-2164 GCF_000151845.1 Pteropus vampyrus
ACTAATACCTAAAGGGTAGAGTGACAGGAAAACGTATGTTTAAATTCTATAGGAAATTTCATTTTTCTATCATTTGATTTTTAAACTCTTTTATTCTCTCATCATAACTAAGTATGTAGTGAATATGAATAAATGGCGATATTGGAAACAAATTGCTTTAAGATGTACATTAACTTTTAACCCCCACATTAACCCCCACATTAGGGGCTGAAGAGAAAAATATTGAACAAATATAAATAATGAGCATATGTTTGGGATACATAATTGTAGGATAAATGACTGCATATTTAAAATGTAAAATTATTTAAAGATATTAAATCATGGCTACAACGTGTATGAGCTCATATCTTCCCAGACTCCACCCGCTTCTCCAAGAAAAGGCCAGCTTATATACACTAGGTAGCATCTTTCACACCTTTCTTAAATATTTTTTATTCATGAAAAGACAAAATTCCCAAGACTTTATGTGTCCACCTTCAAAACAGAAAACAAGCACTAAAATAATAGAAACAAAGCCAAACATAATGAACCCTGAGAAAAAGATCAAACATATTCAAGTTCTGCAGTTAGGTATGACAAGTAAGTATTGCTTTTGCTTCAAATACTCCACTAAATCAAAACAATGGGCCAATGGTGCAGGGTAATTGTCTCTGATATGTTGCTGGGAGTATTATTTACGGTTGTTTATAAAATATGCTGTCACAGTGGCAGGATGCCTAGGACCTCAGTAGTATTTATGGAGTAGCTTATCTTTAGGTGACCTCTGGTATACAAATTTTAAAGAAGGAATAGAGAGTATGTTCAGCTATGTTGTGGTAAAATCGCCTCTGACATGATTAACCAAAAGTTAATGTGTAAAAATTTCAGGGGAAATAGACAGGGAAATACATATGTTCCTAGCATGCAAATTTCTGTAAGGTTTTGTTTCTGTTTATTTTTCATTTTGCAGATTCTCTTTCTCAGATTAAGGATGGCATTCAGTATTTCTATTTTGCTAAGAAGAGGTGTTTTGATGTGTTTTTTCTTTTATTTTTGTCAAATGCTTTTTCTGCATCTACCAAAATGGTTTCTGTCCTTAAAAATGTTAATATGACAAAATACATTGCTTGATGTTCTGATGTAGAAGTAGCCATGTGACCCTGAAACTAAACCCATCTGGTCAAGACACAATATTACCCCTTTACATCATGAAATTTTATTTTTAACAGTTCACTTAGTATTTTGATCTCTATGTTTAAGATAAACATTGGCTTGTATTTCTTTCTTGTAAAGTTCTTGTAAAATTTTGTTACCAATGTTACAATGGTTTCATAGAGTGAGTTCAGAAATATTTTCACATTTTCTATTTTCAAATAAAATTTGTATAAATTTAGTGTTCTTTCTTCCTTCAGTGTTTGGGAGAAATTATCAATGAGACCTGGATATTTCTTTAAAAACCTACTTTTACATAAAATTCAAATTTTTAATAAAAATAAAATATTTATAGCATCTTTTTTATTTTCTTTGAAATATGTCTATTTAAATATGTCAACATGTATTGTTGTATTTTCAAGATATCCTCTTATTATTTTTAATATCTATTAGAACTATGTAGATATTCTATTTGTTATTCATGATATTATTCCCTCTTCCTCTTCGTTTCTCTCTCACTTTATCGATGCCAAAATGTATGTTATCAGTCATTTAAAGAGCTATTTTATGGATTGTTTTTCTTTTCTATTGTAACTTTTATATCTATTTTATTACTTCCTGATGTTCTCTTTATTGTCTCCTTTATTTCTTTTGGTTATGTGTGTGTGTGTGTGTGTGTGTGTGTGTGTGTGCGTGCGCGCGCACATGTGTCCTTGTAAAAGAAGAGAAATTTAGACACAGAAGCAGACACACAGAAAGAACATGTGACAGTGGAGGCAGAGACTGGAGTTATGCTGCCACGATACAAGGAATGCCAGAATTGCCTGGCAGCCACCAGAACCTGGGAGACAGGCCTGAAACAGGTCTTCCTTTGCACCGCAAAGAAGGGACCAAGTCTGCCAATACCTTGATTTCAGACTTCTAGTCTCTAGAACTGTGAGATAATAAACCCCTGTTGTTTTAAGTCTTCAAGTTTATGGTTCTGTGTTACAGTAATCTGTGAAAGTTGACATATTAACTTAGACTGCCTTCA
>NW_011893562.1:5854-6202 GCF_000151845.1 Pteropus vampyrus
ATCTGAGCAATGGATGTTTTCATTAATTATTAGAACTAAATCTGATTACCTCATTCAGGCTAAAAAATTATTTTGAAGTCACTTCTTCAAAATGTTTCTACAGATCATGTATACAGATCATGTCCTGGCTCAATTGTTTTCATTATGTACACATAGCCACAAACCGTTCCAATTATATGCATTTATTTTTCAGTGTATACTCATAACTACTAAGATGATAGAGAAAGATGAATATTTTGTTTCGATAAATGTAAAAATCACTCAGACACATCAAGTAAGAATACATATCAACTGCAAGTAATGGCAACGTATTAATAAAGGGACTGAGACTATTGTCTCGGTCTTATT
>NW_011893562.1:7242-8745 GCF_000151845.1 Pteropus vampyrus
ATCTGAGCAATGGATGTTTTCATTAATTATTAGAACTAAATCTGATTACCTCATTCAGGCTAAAAAATTATTTTGAAGTCACTTCTTCAAAATGTCTCTACAGATCATGTATACAGATCATGTCCTGGCTCAATTGTTTTCATTATGTACACATAGCCACAAACCTTTCCAATTATATGCATTTATTTTTCAGTGTATACTCATAACTACTAAGATGATAGAGAAAGCTGAATATTTTGTTTCGATAAATGTAAAAATCACTCAGACACATCAAGCAAGAATACATATCAACTGCAAGTAATGGCAACGTATTAATAAAGGGACTGAGACTATTGTCTCGGTCTTATTTTAAATATAAATTGTGATTCAGTGAAGTTACATAAGGGGGATCGATATCACATCACACAGTTAGTGTCATGCTCTGTGTCTCCTTTGTCAGTTTTCCCATCAGGGCTCTTTTCTTCACACTACCGTGTTTATTCAGTAAAATACATGCATTGAAGAATAAATTAATATTAGAAAGATAACAGCAAATTAGGCACATACACATTTTGAAGAAGTTTCTATAATGAGCAGTTATCTAGGGGAAATAATCTTTCATATGGATGCAGTATTTATACTGGGGCTGCATACATTTAGAACCTAAAAGTAATTATTGATATGTAGTAATTATTGATATGTAGTAATTATTGATATGTAGTAATTATTGATATATAGTGTGATTATAAACATCATGTTTGGGAGTGTGAGAGTACATCTTGCTCGGTATTGAGCAGAAGAAAAGACAAGTAATAATGCATATTTCAAGGGGTGAATTAAAACAATAAAGTAGAACTTATCAAATACCAAAGGGGTCCTGGGGTTAAACAAAACAATATGTAATTTATAGACTTTGGATCCCAGTAGCCACCTGAGTGCCCAGGGATGTCTACATTTCCCTATGGCTTTAGATATATGTAGGATAATGGTAATGGAAATACCAGTAAGGGCATAAAATATAATTAGAGTGATGATTTGACATCAGCTAAAAATGTGTTCACAGTGCCCGATGTCATATGCTTTTTCACTGTCTTTTTAATTATACTGATTCTATTCCACTCATAAATTCCTTTGATACTGATATCATGTTTTTACAAAATAGTTCAAGATTGGAGCATTGCAAAGAACCAAGAGAAAATTGATTACTAGCTCATTAAATCAATATATGTAATAACTTGTTTTCAAGTAAAGAAGTTATTTCAAAAATCATATACTAAAAAACTTTTAAATTAAAACATCCCCATGGTGTTTATATTTTGAAAAATCCGTGTAATACAGATATCATAAACTGTATTTTTCACAGAAAAAACAAGTAAATTAATAATTAATTGAATAATTACCTAGATACCACTTCACAGGACTATTTAAATATAGAATACATCCAAAATTTCTGGTTTATCTATTGTTGATCTATACCTTGCATTCAATCTAGAAATAGTCAATCCTATCCATTATCCGTTATGA
>NW_011893563.1:0-330 GCF_000151845.1 Pteropus vampyrus
CTTGCAGGGAAGATGATTTTAGTTCCTTGAACAAAAAGTCTAAATTCATTTCGGAGTTTCTGTGAAGACAGTAAAACATGTGGCACAAGTGTACAGATCAGAAAATATTAAAGGAAATGTGAATTTAGAAGACTTTATAGAGAGTAAAAGCTTAACTTATTAGAATGAAGAAACAATTTAAGGATTACGAGAACAGAGCAAGAAACGGAAAACCAATTTTGGACAATTTCAGAGGGGGGCAAAGACAAATGTCTTAGTCTGTTTCGGCTATAACACAAAATGACAGAAATTCATTTCTTACACATATCTGGAGGCTGGGAAGTCTAAGAT
>NW_011893563.1:1430-3976 GCF_000151845.1 Pteropus vampyrus
GGGGCAAAGACAAATGTCTTAGTCTGTTTCGGCTATAACACAAAATGACAGAAATTCATTTCTTACACATATCTGGAGGCTGGGAAGTCTAAGATCAAGGCGCTGGCACATTCGGTGTCCGGAGAGAGCCTGCTTTCTCACAGACAGTGCCTTCTAGCTGCGACCCCACGTGATGGAAAGGAAGAGGGATCTCTCTGGGTCCCAGTGACCTAGTTGCCTCTCAGAGGCTCCATCTCCTCATCTTATCATCTTGGGGGTTAGGATTTCGACGGGTGAATTTTCAGGGGACACAAACGTTTAGTCTATAGCAGTAAGCAAAGAAACCATATAAACATGCAGAGCTCAGGGTACAGTGTGAGCATAGCATCCAATGTGGGGTTGGGGAGGGAATGTTAGGGAGGGAAATCGCTATTTCCCAATGGAGCAGGGAGATGCTCTAAAGACTAGGCTGAATTCAAAGATCTCTGTTTGGAACAAGGCCTGGAAGGTGGAATTGCATAGCAAGGGAGGTGGAAGAAAGAGGCAGAGATACTGTGACAATGGACCAAAAAAGGCCAAAAAAAGGAAAAAGAGAATTAGGCAAAGAACAGAAAAAATCAAGAAGTACATAGGGATCAGATGGGATCAGATCTCAAGAAATACACAGGGATCAGATGGGATCAGATCTCAGAGGAAGGAGATCTTTTCCTCCTACAAAGCATTTGTT
This sequence comes from Pteropus vampyrus, assembly GCF_000151845.1. Lineage (NCBI taxonomy): Eukaryota > Metazoa > Chordata > Mammalia > Chiroptera > Pteropodidae > Pteropus > Pteropus vampyrus. The sequence continues at coordinate 2,137 of NW_011893563.1, forward strand.
TGCAATTGTCCAATTAGAAAAACATAAGAGAAAGCAACACAGGCTCGAACCCCGTATCTATCTGCAGTAGACAAATCAGATAGATTAACAAAGACCAAAGCTGCAAAAGCTCGCCACAAGTCCTTTGGAATGTGTCCTTTCAGGATGGTCATCAAAGAGGCTACGTACCCTCCAGGTGAGCTTCTCCGGATCTGATCCATCCGCCATCTTCATAATGCCTGACCAGCCTCTCAGGCAGCCAAAGAGGTCTGTCTGCACCGTGAGGAAAAACACGATATGCCCCCGACCCCATACTAAAACAAGATCTGGGCCATGCCATTCATTAGCTAATGGATCTTTCCAATGAACTACTGCTCGTGGAGTCCCCAAAGACCAGAACCTTTCTGCAGCTGTTCGACGATCATCAACTGTGTTTAAAAATTTTAAATTAAAAAGTACATATTTAATATATTTTGAGGCGTCGTGGGGTTAACTCCCCCTCTTTGTTTTTGTATTTGAAGTTTGTTAAGAGCAATAATAGCAGACCAAATAAGTACCGGGCAGGATGTTTAAGAAAATTGTAAGGGTTAAAGCCTCTCAAATCATCTAAAGTTTTCTCAGCCAATTCTGCAGGCTCTACTGTTTTGGATGTCAAGAATATGTTTACGAAGATTAGCTACATCGAGACTGGCATTATTGCCAGTCCATATCCCTTGTAAATGTAACTTAACTATTTTAATCCCATTCACAGGCATTGTAGTCTCTAAATGTTGCCCGACCAACACCTCAATTTTCCTGCCTCCTCCCTACATTATTTCCCTTCAGAGATTTTATTCCCTTAATCTTAAGGGGATGTTGAGGGAGGAAGGTCTGTCTTCTGTAACTTCTTCAAAGCTGAGATTGGGCTGTAGTCCCTGCCTACTGGGAATAAAAATCTCTGAAAGCCTATTCTAAAGGCCCCGGAAGCAGACAACGTGAAGTCACTCCAGCATGTAGAAATAGTAGGAAGTCTGGTAACCTAGAAGATATAAATTTAGCAAAAAGATAGAAAAGACAAGTCAAAGTTAATAGTAGAGGTAATTGACAACGAAGTTACGTTTTCATGGCAGTCTGTTAATTCAAGGTACACAAAAGTTCCCTGATTCCCTGGGACATGTGGACTTATCTAGTTTCCAGAATAAGAGCTTAAGATCTTCTGCGGGTTCATAGGACTAGGTCACACTTTCCGGTTGATATTCTGGAGGAACCTGTGAAGACTTATAAGAAACTTGGTTAATTCAAGATAAATGCACCCAACTGATGATTCCTTAGAATTTGACAGCATTTAGGAACTTAACAAAACTTGGTAGGGCCTTTCTATTTGCCTAAAGGGCTGAGTATTTTATTCCTGTCACTGTGCAGTTAGCATTGGAGAGAGGCCCATGGGGTGAGTCAGGATAGAGTAGGGAGCTCTAGTACCTAGTAAATATTCAGGTTTTCCTTCCTGCCATGCCAGTGGTGACCTGAGATTCCACTGCTGTGATCATGGTGGAATTCCTAGGACTGGAGCTTGCAAGCGCTTGAGCCTCTGTTGTTGGAGAGAGAAGCTCGTTCATGAGAGGCTTGCTATGTGGGGTGAGGGCTTATGAGGTCCGCCCCTCCCCGACTTCTCAGGGCTGGATGAACATTTGCCCTTTTAGTGTCCTTCCTTCTGCAGTTTGCACATTGATTATGTCTAAGTCCCGACACGGCCAATCAAGATTGAAGCCTTCCAGGCCTGCAAGGTTTTTATTGCCTAGGGTCACCTCGAGACGGTCCCTGTATTATGGCAGCTAAAATTTGCTCCCTTTTGGTACTCTGCTTCTTCTCTGCCCAGTCCCAG
>NW_011893564.1:0-2084 GCF_000151845.1 Pteropus vampyrus
AGCCACTATGGAAAACAGTGTAGAGTTTCCTCAAAAAATTAAAAATAGAACTATGAGATCCAGCAATTCCATTTATGGGTATATATATGATGGGGAAAAAATCACTATCTCAAAGAAGTATCTGCAAATCCATGTTTATTGCATCATTATTTCCAATAACCCAAGAGATGGAAACAATCTAAGTATTCGTCAATGGATGAATGGGTAAAGAAAATGTGATACACACAATGATAATGGAATATTATTCAGCCATAAAAGAGAAAGAAATCCTGCCATTTGTAATAACATAGATGGGCCTTGAGGGCATTATGCTACTTAAATCAGATAAAGACAAACACTGTATGATCTCATATATATGTGAAATTTAAAAAACACAAATTCATAGAAACAGAGAGTAGATAGATAGTTGCAAGGGGTTGAGGGAAGGGCAAAGGAATGGGGAAATGAGTAAGGGTGGTTAAAGGCTACAAACTTCCAGTTATTAAATAAATAAATAAATAAATAAATAAATAAATAAATAAATAAATCTGAGGATGTAATATATAGCATAGTAACTAAAGTTAACAATATTGAATTGTATATTTGTAAACTGCTAAGAGAGTAGATCCTAAAAATTCTCATTACAAAAAAATTGTAACTATGTGAGGTGATGGATGTGTTAAGTAACTTTATTGTGGCAATCATTTTGAGTTATATACATATGTGAAATCATTGTGCTGTACACCTTAAATTTGCATAATGGTGCATGTCAATTATATGTAAATAAAAAACAGGCAATTATAATTGCAAATAATTTTACAACAATAACAAAAATATAGAAATCTGCTCCCACCAGATCTAATGTGTAAATTCCTGGGATAGGCTGACTTATTGGCCAAACTCTCAATCTCATGTAAGCACCATGTCTGGGGGAAGGGTGGAGACTGAAATAAGTAATAGGGTCTGACTTTATGTCCAAGGTCGAGGAGATTGGTTACTAGTCAGTGAGTGAAGAGAAGTGTTGAACAGAAATTATAACTGATGTGAATTACATTTGGGAATTGGAAAATGGAGGCCACTCGTGTCTGTTGATATGACTTATTTTTCCTCTGAATTAAACTATTGAATAATTTATTTTTACAGAGTGGTTCATGCTTAATGAAGCTAGTATAATTGAGAGATTTTTGCAGAAGGGACTAAGATAAGATTCATTGGTAAGAATTCCTTTTCTCCAAGTTTGAGTTGATAGAAATGATTCACACCTGTTCTTTTTATCTTGTACATTGTGTCTTGCAACACCTCGATCTTTTCAAAGGCAAAAAAGTTTCTAAAGGTTGAGTACACAGGTGAAATACAATGATTCAAAGATTCAAAATAGTTTTTGTTGTGTCGGTTTATATCCTGATTGTATGGGCTCAATGGCCACTGTTATTATATCAAAAAATTCTCTCTCTGTCATAAACATTCTTAAAAATCCAAAACCTCTCATCCAAGTACATGTTTAATACCACTTTGGTTTCACAATCTGTCATCTGAATTAGTTTATGAGACTATCATAACAAAAAAATCTTGCTTTCTTCAGAAATATAAGTTATAATAATAGAAACAAGGAGAAACTAGCATTCCAATTTTCTTCAATAAAATAAAGATTTTCAGTCTTATTTATGGCCCAAAATGAACTCAAACAAATTTTGGAGTTTCAACAAAAGTAAAGTAAAATGATATTTACAATATAAATAATATCATCATTTTCATATATTCATAAAATGCAGAGATATGTCTATTAATAAAGACATATCTAAAATAGTCTTTAGGGAAACATTTAAAAAATTTAATGCTATAAAATATTCTAAAGCTTCATTATGAAATAGTGTATCCGGCGAACCACAGAAAGTTTACAGGATGGTTGAACTAAATGTGTTTGGATTTAAGACACTTTCATTTCACTGATATTGGCATAGTGTACTTTTGACAACACTAATTTCAGTTGTAGTATTTCTCTTTGAAATAACTGCTAGTGCAAACTATTCACATATATAATGAGCAAGATGCCAGTTGAAGTGTGTTCAACATAGACAAGATGCATTAGTTAAATTATTTTAAAT
>NW_011893564.1:3614-4678 GCF_000151845.1 Pteropus vampyrus
GCCAGAACTGGGTCTTAAGTTGCATCAAACTTTGCAAATAAAAATATAAAGCATCCAGTTAAATTTGAATTTTAGATAAACTGTGACTAATTTTTACTGGAAGTAGGTCCAATGCAATATTTGGGACATAGAAATTGTTTACTTGAGATTCGTTTTAACTGAGCATTCTCTACTTCATCTGGCTATCCTAATTGAGTCACACAGCTACCCTCCTATAGTGGAAGCTGGAAAATCAATCAAGACAGTCTTGACTATCCTAAGCCAATCATGATCCATCATTTAGGCCTCAGCACATTGCCTGTCTGGGGGAAAAAAGAAAACCAAATTTTTTGCAAGGAAAAAAGAGGTGAGAAAGAAAACTCAGAACAATATAGTAAAAATATAAAAAAATTAAAAAAAGAAGGAAATAGAAGAGAAGAAGGAAAGAGAAGGAGAGGAAAGAGGAAGAAAAGGAGAATTATTTTACTGTGTATAAATTTTAAATAAATGTTGTCACCTACACATATAACTTATACATGTAAGAAAAAAATTACAAAAGAAATTTAAAAATCACTCACTTCTTAGTACTGCCTTTCTAAGCTAGCACAATTAATAGCTAGTAACAGCTAGTTAAATTCCTTTATAGCCTTTACTGTATATTTTTATAACATATTTATAGATTACATATATATTGGGATCTTATTATATTTAGTATCTTATTTTTTCACTTATAAGCATTTTTCGATATAATTACATATTTTATGTATATTATATAATGATTATCTATTGTTTATTTTGTTAACCATTTTCATATACTTAATGATATAATTATTAAGCATGATCTTTCTATATATTATACTTATATATATGGTAAATAGATATATACATATATAATTACTTTAATCAAAAAAGATATAAATATTTTTTAACAAAATGAATGACAATATTCTTGGAGAAGAGTTGCTCTGTTAATTTTGTGTTAGTTATAAGCAGAGTCTTCGTCTCTTATTATATTCCTTCATACCTATCAACATGCTGCCAGGACAAACTATCTGGCATGATATGTTACTTTTTCTTCTTTGGCT
>NW_011893565.1:0-4944 GCF_000151845.1 Pteropus vampyrus
TCCCCTGCAGGGACTCTAGTGTGGCTAGTATAACAAAACTGGCACCACACACCCCAACTCCCTAGGAGCCCTCAGGGGAAGTGCAGACGGAGCAGAGATGACACAGACCCAACTAGCTGGCTATGCACAAGAGTCGGATGGTGCCCAGGCTCCCGAGAGCTAGATGGAGTCCCCACGGGATGAGGAGCAGGGATAAGGCCCCACAGACACCCCCACACAACCCATATCTGCTTTCTTCTTGTAAGAATAATAGTTCCAATCTGTTGAAGCCCTAAAAGAGTCCAGGAATTGTTCTTGGCACCACACATTGGTGGTTGTTAATCCTCACGATCACTCTGTACAGGAGGTGAGGAGTGGATAATGACCACTTCTGTTTCCAGATGAGGAAGCTGAGGCCCAGAGAGGGCAAGAGCTTGTCCATGGTCATATAACTGCCCTTCAAACCCTTTCCTGACATACATGCAGAGGCCATGGCTCACCCTGGGCCCAGAGCTGCCCAGCGACTGGGGGAGCTGCTGAAAGCTTTTCCAAGTAAGAAGCCAGCGACTCCTGAACAGCCTCTTCTTGCAACGCACCCTTCCTTGTATGTGCCTTATGAGTATGTCCCTGTGTGAGGGGAGTACCACGAGTTGTGAGAGCTTGTGCCTGTATATCTGTGTGGAGTGCCAACATGAAGGTTTGTGAACATGTGTGTCTGTGAGTGTGTATGTGCATGCAAGTCTATTTGTGTGCACAAGTGTATGTTCGTAGCACGCCTGAGTGATGTCTGTGTACATATGCAAATGAAGGAGCGTGCTTCAGCACATCTCTGCATGTATCTATCTGTACACACATGTCCTTTCGTGTATGTGTGTGCATACACATCTGTCTATCCTTAGCACGCATGGACAGGTTTACAAGCACATGTGTGTCTGTCTGTATGTACAAGTATACAGTGTACATGTGTTTATAGACACAGGTACTAACTGTGGGTTGGGAGAATCCTCTGGGATTTGTATATGAATCTGTACTTCTAGATGTTAACCTTGTGCCCATGTGTAACTATTATGCCACCCAAATCGTCTTCTTCCTCATGGAAATCTCAGCCCGCTCAGAGACATTCTAGACCACAACCTGGCGTACCTTCTCCAAGAAGCCTTCCTGATTCCAGACTCCCCACATTCACCCAGAATTCCAATATTAACCCCCATCCCATATCATGGCAGCTTTCCAACCCTCATGTTCACCACCAGCCCCAGCCAATTGCAAATCCTGCCAACTCCCCTGCCTCCATCTCTTAGGATTTTTCACTCTCTCTTTATGCCCATTGCTCCAGCCCCAGCTGAGCCCTCTGATCTCTTACTGGACCCTGGGGACAGTCCCACTAGTCTCCCTGCTTCTAGCTTGGGCCTCTCCAATGGCCTCTCCATTGCAGCCTCTTCAATAGGCTACTCACTACTTGCCCCAGAAACCTCCAAGGTTCCCACCGTCCTTGGGATCTAATACTCTAGCCTGGCATTGGTGGCCCTTTACGATCTTCCCATACCCTTGACAACCTCATCTCCCTTCCCTCCAGGCTCTTCCACTCATCTCTGCTCCTGTCTCCCACAACGCTACTCACTTCTGAATCACCTGTGCCAGAATGCCCCCATCTGAACTATGAACCCTGCCCACCCCACTGGTACAGAGCTTGCACAACTGTTGTGATCTCCCTGCCTCTCCCTCAGAGCACAGAACGAGATACCCTTTCCTCTGCACCTCAGGGTCTGACATCAGGCCCGGCATACAGGAAGTGCTTACTACAAGCCTGGGAAACCGAGCTTGGGAAGCAGAGGGAGAGAGCCAGCCAATACAATCCTCCTTTAGAAGGGGCCCTGGTGCCACCTTGGAGGCCCCGGAGGCCAGGCCTGGTTCATGTCACATCACATCTACAAATGAGTCATGACACCAGGCAATAAGCAGCCACTGTCACCTTGTAAAAGCCTCCTCCCTTTGCTTTGAGCTGAGACAGGACCCATCACTTCAAGATCGCCTTGTCTCCACCTCCCAGAAAAGGCCCAGAGTGGGGCAGAGCCAGGGGCAGAACAGTCCAGGGATTAGTGCACTGGAGCCACACAGACATGGAATTGAACCCCATGGGGGCTTAGCCAGGTGTGTGACCTTAGGCACATCACTTCCCAAACACCAGCCTTGGTTTTCCTGCCTGTACAATGGCGACGATAACAGCACCTGCCTCACAGGGTTTCTGTGAAGATGAAAAAGTTAATAACTACATAGTACTTAGCACAGGGCCTGACACAGAATTAAATACTAAGAATGCTAGAGGACGTCATGATTATTAGCCTCATATGCAAGATGAGAGAACCAAGGGTCCCAACTGTGGAAGGTCATGGTTATCAAAGAGGTTGGCAGCAGAATGAAAACAAATGTCCAAGTCCCAGGCCAGGGCACAGTCCCTCCACTGTCTGGCTTCCTCTGAGAGGAGGAGGCCAAGAAAGAAGTAAGAACTGAGAAATAAGCCCCTTCCCCCCTAATTCCTCAGTGACAGCAGCCCCGCTCCTGGCTCTCTGGGCCCCGAAACAGCACTAGCCACTCGGCTGAGACAACCACCATCAGACACACAGTGCCACACAGGCCAGCCCTGCTATTTACCTGCTAAGGCCTCTGCCCACGACCAGGACTTGAGGCTGCTGAGATTATCAGGAAAAGGTGGCGAGAGTCAGGAGGCGGTAGCCCTGGCAGTCCGAGCACAGCTGCTGCAAGTCCTGTGAAGAAAGGAGAGGGCACAGTGAGTCCACGCCTGACCCTGCGGGCGGCCCCCACCTCCCTTCACCACCCTCTAGGTCCTGCCTGCCCAGGACCCTCTGGCCATCTCCTGGAAGGTGGAGCTGGCCCACAGAAGTAGAGTCACCCTAGAAACTGATGCTGCCTCTCAACCCCCAAATAAAGACCCACCTCCCGAAGTCTGCATTAGAAGCCAGGAACCAGCCCAGTAGTGAGGTCTGCCCCTCCACATGCTGAGCTGCAGCAGCAGCCACGCAGACACAACCCACCACAGTGCTGCAGTCGGCCCAGCCCCGCAGCTCCCGGCCTTGGAACAAGCCAGGTGCTCTGCCTGGAGCCCTTTCCCTCCATTTCTCTGTCTTTCAAAGCCCCACTGGCCTTCAAGATTCCTCTTAGATGCATTCCTGGAGCCCTCTCTGATCTGGCCCTTCTTTCCTTGTTCATTCCCCAGCGGCTTTGGGCCTAGCTGACTATGTCTCCTCCAGCTTTCTACAGGCAGGTCTCCTCTCTGGGCGGAACTCCCAGACATCAGGAATGAGGTCTAGTTTATCTCTCTATTGTCTGAGGTGAGCAAGACCACAGAGACTGCTTGACGAATGGATAAATGAATGAATGAGTGACTGATGAATGGTGCTATAAAGGTATGCAGTGAACAAGTTGAACAAAATTGGCCGACTGATATGTACTTTGAAATCAGGAAGCTGCCTGAGCTCTCCAAGGGCTTCCTCATGCCCTTCCCTCTGCTGTATTCTAGAATATTGGGTTCAGGATGGTGAGAGGAAAGAGACTTGGGTGACACTGATACTTCCCTCTGTCCTTTACTAATGAGGGAACTAAGGCCCTGACAGGGGATGAGCTTCCTCCGATGGTCCTGCAGCAAGAGAGCTACAAGGCCAGACGTAGAACCCAAGAATCCTGGCTTTGCCCACTGCCCGGAGTTGTCATGGATGGAGGCTGCCATGGCAGTCCCCCCAGCTCCTGAGTCCTCATGTGTCAGTTCCTGCAAGCACCTAGTTTCCCAGACTGTTGGGGGATCAGGCCAGCCATGGAAGGCAGCTATGGATAAAGGAGAGAGGGCAGTGGGAGGACCCTGGGGTAAGGAAAAGTACAGAGATCACACTCAGAACAGGGCTATCCTGTCTGACGGCCCTAACTTCTCCCAGTCTGGAGGCCTGAGGCAGAGAGGAAACATTACAGGGAGCCCCAGGGTAGAGATACCCCTCTAGGTGTCTTCTCCGGGAGGGGGGTCTTTCTAAAACCCCCGCTGACCACCTCACTCCCCTCCACCAAGCCTTCCTGGGCCTCCCAAACACTGCTAGTGAGGCATACCCTGCTCTTCGTCTTGGAGGACAGCTGGGAGTGTCTCCTATCCCATGGTCTATCAGTGACCTAGTATTTCCACTTCCACAGAAACATGGCCATGTGGTCACCCAAAGATAGGTACTACTTCTATCAAGGTGCTTGCAGGAACTGACACATGAGGACTCAGGAGCTGGGGGGACTGCCATGGCAGCCTCCATCCATGACAGCTCCGGGCAGTGGGCAAAGCCAGGATTCTTGGGTTCTACGTCTGGTCTTGTAGCTCTCTTGCTGCAGGACCATCGGAGGAAGCTCATCCCCTGTCAGGGCCTTAGTTCCCTCATTAGTAAAAGACAGAGGGAAGTATCAATGTCAACATTCACAGCAGTGCCATTCATCATGGCCGAAAAATGAAAACTTCCCAAATAGCCATCAACTATGGGATGGATAAATTGATATGCATGCAATGGAATACCACACAGCAACTAGAACAAATGATTTGCAACTGTATCCAACACTAGAGACCAGAAAACCCAGACACAATGCAGAACATGCTTAAGGGGTCCATTTAGATAAAGGTCAAGAAGAGGCAAAGCTACTCTGTGCCATGGAAATTAAATATGGCCACAGAATCTTTGCAGCTCTTCTAATCAAGGGGTGGAGTCTATTTGTCACCACTGAATCCGGGCTGGCCTTGAGACTTGTTTTGACCAATAGGATTTGGTAAAACTGCCATTTTGGGACTTATAGAGAGCAGGCCTCAAGAGGTCCTGCCATTTCTGGCCTTGGCCCTCTTGGACAGCTGTCTGGCCATGGAAGGAAGCCTTTTCGCCTAACTGGAGGATAAAGAACTATGGCTGCCCAGCCAACAGCCAGGACCAA
>NW_011893565.1:8232-9159 GCF_000151845.1 Pteropus vampyrus
AGCCTAAGGCCAAGATGCTGCTGGCTGGCTCTGAACCCACCTCCCCGCTACCCCCAGCCTTCAGATTCCTCTGACTGGCTCAACCTCCATCCTCGAGCATATTTCCAAAACTTAAATCATTTAGCCCGCTAAACCGGAGATGGCGAAATGGGTGCTATTTCTTAAAAACATACAGAGAGTGTATTAAATTATTGATAGCCATTAAACAGAGGGAAAAAATTAAACAGCTCTCAGCTCTTATCAATCATTCATGCAGTTTCCACTGGGGCGTTTTCTGGAGAGTGATCACACGGGCAACCCGGGGAGCTGGCTCTTGCCAGCAAGGAAAGCACTAACTGGATGGAACTGCAGAGTAGGCTGCTGCAGCCCCCAGCAATTACCCAGGCCACCAGGTCAGCCTCTCTGCAAACTCCCACCCCGCCTCTTCACTGCATCATTAACAAAGGGACACTCCAACACTGCCTTGGGGAACCCCCTTAATTAAATACAGCCGCTTTTAGTGAGCATCTACTATGTATCAAGCATGTGAGTTGCTCAAGTACATCAGCCTCAAAGCACTCACACAGGTAGACGTGGGAGCCCTTTGCAGGAAAACGTGATTACGCACATGGTGACAGGAACCATAATGGAGATCCACGGAGGGTGGCTCAGAGGAAAAGGGGACAGCTGTGGCTGGAGGAGGGGCTGCCCAGGAAGGCTTCGCCAAAGAAGTAATTCTTGGGTAAATTCTTGCCCAGAGGACAAGTCTGGAAGGGCATTCCAGGAAAGCAGTCCAGCCCTAGCAAAGGCACAGCAGCCTACCTCCGCCCGTGTCCCAGGGCTCCTTCTTGCCCATGGCAGTTACCGGCCAGGTGGGGTCAGGGGCTTGGACACAGTGAACGGAACAAGGAGCAGTCACCTCAGCCTCGCCGCCAGGTACTGGTCAAA
>NW_011893566.1:0-402 GCF_000151845.1 Pteropus vampyrus
CTTGTGGAGGTTGCTTTTAAATTCGCCTCTGCTTCCCTTCTCGTCTTGGAAGGAAGTCTGTGATGGAGGCATGTCAAGCAGGCCTGGCTCAGCGCAGGGCGTCTCAAAGCTTACTTGCTCAGCCAAGACAGGGACGTTCTGCCAGCAGCTGTGACGTTCTGAGACTGTGCTGTCTAACGGGCGCCTCCAAACGAACCCTAAACTCAGAAAATGGTGCCCTAGCTCACGAGGGGCACACCGCCCGGGCATCGAGTCGATAGGAACGTGGCATGAAGCCCGGGAGTTGTGGACCTTGGTGTGACTCTCCTCTGTGCCTCTGCTGGGGTTAGGGACCCGGGGTGACTCTCCTCTGTGCCTCTGCAGGGGTTGGGGACCCGGGGTGACTCTCCTCTGTGCCTCTGC
>NW_011893566.1:2194-4276 GCF_000151845.1 Pteropus vampyrus
TTAAGAGATTGCAGAACAAGGCCGAGCCGTCTTGATTATAATGACCATCTTCAGATAATGCCGTGTTAAATTAGCTCACGCAACTTCTATTTTGTAAGTAGATTGGGTTTATTTTTAGTTCTTGTTTGAAGCCAGAAACCCAAGTGGAGATGAAGGGTTTTCGGTGAGCACGCGGGACCAGGGGGAAGGCGGCCGGAGGCGCTGGGCTCGGAGGCCGCCCCGCGAAGTGTGCGGAGCCTTCCGGAAGGAAGTTCGAGGAAAGTCCAGCGGGGTTTGCCGCGCGCGTCCCGGAGACCAGGGGCAGCGCAGAGAAGGCAGACGGTGCTGCGCGGAGAAATAAATGGCTCCCCATGAAACGCCCGACCCAGAGCCCGCGAATCGCCAGCTCACGGAAAACAGGACGCGTGAAGCCTGAGGAGCGGCGGCGCCAGATGCCACGTGGGCTCCCGGGCGGGTCCAGAGCACGCTGAGGCGGACGCCAAGGAGCCCCGAGGAAGGACAACGCCACGTGGCAATCGTGTGTCGACATCGCCGCGTGGACCGCAGCGCACGTCGCGCCCCCACGAGGCGTCGGTGCGGGCGGAGCGTGAGCGCGGTGCGGCCGCTCTCCGAGCTCTTTGCGACGTCTCTGTAAACCTAAAACTCTCTTAAAACAAAGAGGCTGTTGTACAAAGTGTACACAAGATCCTGCGGAACAGCCGCTGCTCCGCCGCTGGGGCGAAATGGCGCTGTCGATATTTCGGGGTGTCCGCCGCGCCCGTGCGTGGTCCCGGAGAGCGAGACCTCGCCGGGCGCACAGGCTCCCATCGTGCTTTTTCCCTCTTCATGTTGCGGGAACAGAAGCATCGTCCCTGTGTCGTTAAAAGCGATTCGGTCAAGCAGTCGATCGGCGGATCAATGGGTAAACAAGGCCGTCTCAGAGAATGCGGCGCCCTCCTGGGCTGGAAGCGAATTCAGACGTGGATTCTGTGCGGCAGCCTGCGCACCGCCGTGTTGGGTCTGCGTGCTCCGAGTGGGGGACCGGGGACCGGGGCCCGAGAAGCCACCCTCACCTGTTAGAAGCTGGTCCCCGGTGGTGTCGGGCCAGCTGTCGGGCGTGTGCCACTCCGAGTCCCCCCCACCCCGCTGTTGGGCTGATCATGGGCAGGGTGACCTGTATGAGGGAGCAGCCACTAGATGCTGCGGGTGGCCAAGCCTGTGTGCGGTAGGGAATGGGTGGCCTGGGGGACTCGAGCAGGTGTGTCTGCTGAGCTGCTCCCGGCTGGCGCAGAAGCCTCTGCGGGCCTGGGGGGCGGGACAGGGACGGTGCGGACGCATTTGACATCCAGAGCAGAGAAGGGCTTCTGGCTGGGTTGGCAAGCAGCTCAGGGCTGGGGACAGCCACACCCCACCCACCACCAGCTGCTACCTCCGCAGCATCTATTGGCTTCTGTGTTCACACCCTCTGCACAGAAAGAGTCCCTCCCGGCCCTGGCCCCACACCCCTGCTGCTGCCGCGGCCACCTGCTCCCGTCCTGGGCCAGTACCGGGCTCCGGCCGGGTTCCAGGCAGGCCTGGTCTCTGGCGTGAGGGGAGGGACAGGATTTCCACGACCGGTTTGGACCAGCCACCCCACCTCTACGCCCCGCCGACGTGGAGCAGGAAGAGCTGGGTGCAGCTGTGGGCATGTGCTCCACAGTGTCTCCTGCGGGGAAGGCCAAGTGACCGCCTCGGTGGGGCCCCTGCGGACAGCAAGGGTCACGGTGCCTGATGGGCTGACCTGGCTAGTATCTAAGGAGAACTGTGGGGCCAGCACAGGGGCCTGGCTCTCAGCCGTGTGGACATCCATCGCATGCCCTGCCCTTCAGCCCGTCCCCATGCTATGCCTCCCTACAGAGGAAGCCCCCGTCCTACCTGGGGTGGTGGCCCAGACACAGCAACGGGGACGCGAGGCACTGAGCCGGCCACCGGCCGTGAAACAGGCACCGCTGGCTTCTCTGACAGTTCAGAGGTGTGTGTTGGGGGAATTGGTGAAGGCTTCCTGGAGGAGGTGGCATTTGAGGTGGGCCTTGAAGGAAGATGAGAACGTGAGTGACGAGCGAT
>NW_011893566.1:7041-7425 GCF_000151845.1 Pteropus vampyrus
CTCCACAAATCCGCTTGCTTGCGCGTTCGGCGACGTCGTGGCTGCCGTGCAGGCGGAGAAAGTCAGGGAGAGAAGGGCTTGGTCTGTAGCAAGCATCTGGCGGACAGATGCTGCAGCGTGCTCCAGGCCTCTCAGTCAGAAACAGCGAGCCCCGTTGCCTGAGAGCGAGTCGCCCCGGACGCCGTCCCACGCCCCAGCCCTCGGCGTTGATGCCCCGCCCTGGGGACAGCGAGACACGAGATGTGGAACATCTCTTCTCCCATGGAGATGCTGTAGAGTAAACATCTGGAAAGTTCCTACACTCCTGCTGAGACGCCCACAGAGAAAGGGGCCCCTTTGTCTGCCCCGAGAACCTGGGGTGCTGGGGTGGCACCAAGCACGCCC
>NW_011893567.1:0-823 GCF_000151845.1 Pteropus vampyrus
GGCCTTTGCAGTGAATGACTGACACTTTAAAAGGCTTCCAAACTGCCTCTAATAGCTGGAGGATTTCTTCTTTGTTCTTGATTTCTTTTCCTCCCACCATCAGTAATCCCCTCTCTTTATAAATGGCCCCATGCATGTGCAAGGTAGCAAAGGTGTACCTTGAGTTAGTATAAATATTAGCCCATTTCCCTTCAGCCTGTTGCAGTACCTGGATGAGTATCCATAACTCAGCCCGCTGTGCCAACCAGCCCTGTGGCAGAGCCTCAGCTCTGACTACCTCATCGGTAGCTGTTATTGCGTAGCCGGCTTTGCGCTGTCCTTTATGGATGAAGCTGCTCCCATCAGTGAACAATACCAGTTCTGGGTCCTGAAGAGGAACATGTCAGATCTGGCCTGCTTGAGTAAACTTCATCTATGACCTCCTTACAATCTTGGTCAGAAGGCCCCTCCTCAGTGGGCCGAAACGTAGCAGAGTACAATGTACGTACAGTTTCGAGGCAAAGCAGTCCCTGATAATAAGTTATTCTGGCATTGGTCAGCCACTTATGTCCTTGATTATTCATTAATGCAGTTACAGCATGGGGGAGACCTTTACATTTATATTTTGTCCCAGCGTAAGCTTGTCCACTTCTCTGATCAGAATTACCATGGCAGCTAAGGCCCAGAGACACAGTGGCCATCCCGCAGCCATCGGATCTAGCTGTTTGGACAAATATGCAATTGGGCATTGCCACGGCCTGACTGTTTGTGTGAGGACTCCCAGTGCAGTGTGATTCTTCTCATGTACGAAGAAGTTAAAGTCCCGTGTCACATCCGGTAGTCC
>NW_011893567.1:2785-5253 GCF_000151845.1 Pteropus vampyrus
GACGCTTAGCCATAGCGAATTCAGCTTTGTGACTTACTATCAGATACTACTCCAATGCCGCCCTGGACAGTATGCCGTATACCACAGAACCGCAGAATGAGCCCAAATGAACTCCATAGCCTTTAGGAGACCTTAAGGGTGCCCAGCTGTGGAGCCATAAACTCGTACCTGACTGATCAAACCAGCCAAGCCACTCATTCATTCACTCATTCAAACATCAGGTTAAAACATTGCCTCCCCACTTTTGAAAGGCCCTAACCTGACATTTACCCTACTGAGGAGACCCTGATGTCTCCTCTCCGCTTTTGGAGACCCTGATGTCTTCCCCACTGGGAAGACCTTGGCCAATGTCTTCTAATTGAAGACTAGGAGGTGATCAAGCTCCTCTTCTGTCTGGAGACGGGACCTGACTAGGGGCTGATCCCAGGACCTTACCTTATCCTGTGGCTATTCCTGGTGAGTTGGTCCATCCCTCCTATGAGTCCGGTTGGGGGCTCAGCCACCCCGGGAGTCAGGGTGCCGGTCTGAAAGAGATCCCAGAATACTCATCAGGTGGCGCGCCTCCTCATTCGTCTCGGAGCCTCTCTGTCCTGGCCTAGCCAAGCCACCGGTCCAGTGGCTCAAAGGGCCAGCATGGTTGGAATCTCGCTGGGGCCTCCGGAGATGTTGCAGAAAAGATCCAAAATTAGACTGGAGAAAAACTAAGCAGCACTTGGAGAGTTGGAGAATTTAGGTTTATTACTCCTGCGGTCCCAGAGGAGCTAGCGTTCATAACATCTGGGTCCAGAGCTCAGTTGCAACATTCCTTATATAGATTCTTTTTTGGCATGAGCTGATGGCTTAATTTGTCCTCAGACCTGTTACAAAGCGGTGGGAGTTGCTATGGTTGCAGGTAGTTACATTGCATTACAAAGGGCTGGAATTGCTATGGGTTACTAGCAGTTACAAAGTGTTACAAAGTGTAGGAGTTGCTAGGGGGTACAAACAGTTACATTTGTTGCTTAGATCAAACAAAAGGGAAGGTGAGTCTTTAGTCAATTTTGAGTACAGCCCATGCAGCAAGCATATTTATAGAAGCAGAACAGAGAGCTGATCAGCCTTTTGAATGAAAATTCCTCTTCAGAATCACCTAATATGGGGACCATAATCAAACTTTCATAATTATCTTTAAAATATTTTTCATTGATGTTGTTTTTTTTTCCTAGAATCAAGATCCAGATGAGATCCATATATTATATTGGGTTATTATGCCTAAGTCTTTTAAAATAAAGCAGCTCCCTCTTTCCCCTCCCTCTCTTCACTTTCATGACATTGCGTTTTAGAAAATCCAGGTAACTTGTTCCATACTATAAAATGTCCTATATTCTGGAGTTGTTGGTTTGCTTCTTTACAGCACCATTTAAATTGTTTTCCTCTATTCCCCATATTTCTTTTAAGAGAAATTAGTTCATGCAATTATGGAGGCTGAGAAGTTCCAATATTTGCATTTAGCAAATTGGAGATCTAGAAAGGTGATGGCTTAATTTTCAGTCCCAAAGTTGGCAGTCTTGTAAACCAAGAAGAGCCCATATTTCTCTCTGAGTCTAAAGGCCAGAAAAGACCAATGTCCCAGCTCATCTAATCAGACAAGAGGAATTCTCTCTTACTCAGCCTTTTTGTTCTATGCAGTCTTTCAATTGATTACATGAAGCCCACCCACATCAGAGAGGGCAACCTACTTTACTCCGTCTACTGATTCAAATGTTGATCTCTTCATCACAGAATAATGTTTGGCCAAATATCTGGGTATCCTGTGACCCAGTCAACCTGACACATAAAATTAATCATCACAGTTGGTATACCAAAAATCATGACATTGCTTAATTAGAGTAGTCACCTTGACTAGCAGTCAAAACAGAACACAATAGCAGAAGGGAAGTTCCTCCCACCTCATCCCCCCAAATTGGAATGCTGAACAGGAAAAAAAATGGATGTTAGAAGACAAAACCATAAACAACCCCTATAGTGAGTCTTTGGTCTTGCTATCAAAAGAGACTAAAAAGACCTCAAAGCTTCACCAATACTATGTACAAAAGCGTGTAAAACCAGTCAAAAACATGTTACATTCAAGGATATTGATATTAGGCAAATATAATGGTATCATTCATTACTGTAAAATAGACAAGACATCCTTCAATCATTTTCCCACCTCAATCCCAGCTCCTGCTCCTTCATTACTTACCTTTAATTATGTAAACAAAATTTAAGTATCATATTCCTGGTGCTAAAGTAATAAGCAAACTATTTTGATAAGGTTTAATTGAATAATAATTATTTAATTATCCTTTTAAATTATTTAAAACTGGTGTCCATGTATATTTACTTATATTAACATCTTTAAGTTTTAGGCTATACGGATCATCTTGATTTTTAAATGTTAAAAGGTATCTACTAAATTTCCAAAATTGACACTTTCACAGCTCTTACAT
>NW_011893568.1:0-750 GCF_000151845.1 Pteropus vampyrus
ACGAACCCCCGCTAGTAAGAAGCACTCCTTCGGGACGGAGGTGGGGGACGCCTGCGCCAAGGGTGCTGGCTCTGGCCCCACCTGCCATGCTCAGGGTGTGTGGCCTGTTGTCCCCAGCACAGAGGAGCAGAGTTACATGGGATGGCGCCTAAAGGTCTCCCAGCTTTTAACACCCTATGGCCTCTGGCCCAAGTCTGAACACGGCCACGATTACGTCCCAGTCAGGAAAAGAAAGCCCAGGTTTGCCAAGAGTGGGTTTTCGGGAGTAAAGCAGGGGCCACAGAGGGAAGACGGTGGCCCGTGAGCTGGGCGGGCACATCCGGCATTGCCCCGACGACCAGGCCGCCTCGTGCCCGCAGCTACGCTTCAGCCCTGACTCTGGCTACGCTGCTTTCCCGTGTCTCCCGTGGGCGCGGAGACCCAGACCACACACAGGCACAGGCGCTCGGACGCACGTGAGTCTAGGAGAAGCGGGTGCGGAGCCGCGCGTCCGGTTTGCGAATCTCGTACTTGGTGCCGCGGTTATCACTCCACACAGCCCCACGTCCCTGTGCCAGCACGTGGCTTCCGTGTCGGGCCTCGGAGTGGACCTGCCGTGTTCCATGGCCCCCAGGGCTGCACGTCTCGTTCCCTCTGTCACTGCCCTGGTGACACCGTCCCGCTCTCCAGCACGGGCGGGGCGCCCACCTTCACAGCAGTCCTGCCACACGCGCAGGTCCAGCCGGGGGATGTCCTCGCAGCTGCCGTAGC
>NW_011893568.1:2665-3450 GCF_000151845.1 Pteropus vampyrus
GGGTTCCTGATCTCGTTTTTCAGGTCCTCGAAGGTGTGGGCGGACGACAGGTTGCAGTAGACGCGGTAGTCGTGGTAGGGGGGGATGCCGTGGTCGCGGCCACGCTGGATGTTGATGGCGGCCAGGTCCAGCGCCACCGTGTGTGCCATGGAGAAGAGGTGCTCGGTGAGCTCCGTGTTCAGCAGCTGGGAGGGCACACGCATCTTGCCGGCCACGCCGAACAGGCCGCGGAGCAGCGGGTCGATGCCGCCCTCGTGGACGATGCGGAAGGGGGAGAAGAAGGCCCGGTGCAGCGGCACGTGGCCCTGCGCGATGGGCTGGAAGCGCTCGTCCAGCCGGTGCAGCACGGGGTTGATGAGCGTGTGGCCGAAGCGGAAGGCGGCCGTGGCGAAGGCGTTGAAGATGCCAGCATTGACGCCCGGCTCATAGCCACGGTACTCGCCCAGCATCTTCATGCCCACCTCGCCCAGCACCTTGGGGAGCCAGTGCTGGTAGGTGATGTGCTGCACCTGCGCGCCCACCACCTTGCGTGCCTCGTGGTAGATGGTGTCGCCGTCCCAGTGCGGGTTCAGCGCCAGCAGCTCGGCAGCCACGCGGTTGTGCTCCCGGAACCACAGCGTGTGCATGCTCGTCAGGCCCAGCTGCTCGTTGGCGCGGTGGTCGCCCGCCAGGAAGCAGGGGATGGGGCTCTCGTTCTCGTCCCGCATGCACTCGGTGGGCGGCCCGGCGGCGAAGGGCAGCAGTGGCTTCCCCGAGCGCTGCACGACGCCCTGGCGCAGCAGCCC
>NW_011893568.1:5206-6043 GCF_000151845.1 Pteropus vampyrus
GAAGATGTCTGCTGTGCTTTAAGGAACCAGAGCCTCCTGGAGTCTCACTGATACAGGCTACAAAACCAAACCCATTTCCAAAACCAGGTGCGCAATAGCCTTCTGGAAATGAGACGCTCCCCAGAACTCTGCAAAATGCCCTGAATGTCTAGCCGCATTCACACTCTAGTTCACTCCAGAAATGAGAACTGTATCAGAACCCAGACGACTGTGACTAAAATGTCGAAATGTAAGAAAAGAAATAAATCCAAGAATCCAAGAATCAGGGAATGGACCAAATGAATGTTTTGCGACAAAAAAATTCTGAGAAATAGCGTTAGTGAAAAAAGTCGTTTTCTTCCCTAGCAAGCTGTCACACCCAGGTCTGCAGGACAAGGACACAGGCAGCCTGGAGGTGACACTGCAAGTGCACACCTGTGTGTCTAGAGGTGAGACACCCCCCCATCTCCTAAACCCACAGCCCAATGTGCCTAGGTCACCAAATGTCAGCTCCTGTCTTCCTGCCACAGGGAGTCATCCTGAGTCCTCTCTCACCCCTACATCCTAGTACCAGAGACGTCACTTCAGCCGTCACACCCAGAACCCTCCTCACTGGGCACCCTGGTCCCAGCACTGTCACCCCCTTTCCTGCTGGGTTTCCGGCATCTGCCTTCAGTCCCTCATGGTGTTGTCACCCAACAACCCAAACCCTGTAAAATCACGTCGCTTCTCTGCCAGAATGTGTGGCTCCCATGTCACCCAGAGCAGAGGACAAAATACTCGCCCCACCTCCCGGGGGTCTCAGCAGGCACCCCGAAACCTTCCCACCTTGTTTCCTGTTCCAGCCACCGCAGACGG
>NW_011893569.1:0-1213 GCF_000151845.1 Pteropus vampyrus
CCAGGCACGGAGCTCCTGAGGGGAGGGCACCATCGTCCCCGCCCCCCACCCTGCCTCCACGGGGAGGACTGAGGCTTCCCCTGGCTGTCAGAAAGGCTGCCTCTTCTGCCCCCTTTGGAGAGAAGATGCTGGCTGGGGCCAAGCTGTAGGCAGAAGAATCCAAACCCTGGCCTTGCTGTGGCGCGTACGGCACGCTCATGTCATTCACCGTGTGTTCCCATGCCTGTGTCCTCCCGGACGGCGAGCCCCTTGGGGTTCTCCCTCACCTCGTACCCTCAGCCTTCAACACAAGACCCGGTGGGCAATGTGAGAAGCATTTTCCCAAGCAGCAGGCTGCCCCCAGCCTGCCCCCCAGCCCCTCACTGCTGCTTTGGGAAGCATGTGAGGGCTTCCTCCCCATCAGCTGCAGGAACGGACCTCGGACTTAGAAAAATGGCCTCCTGCGCACCTCTGAGCCAGGTCACAGCAAGCCCGCTCAATACGGCAGCCACAGAGGCCGGGAGGTTACTGAAACCTGGCACTGTGGACATGGCCACTTGGTGACAAAGCAGCATCCATTTATAAAGGCAAGCTGGTGTGCTGCAGCTCTACAGGCAGCTGGAGATTGTACCCTGAGTTTGCACCATAATAAAAGAAACAATGGAGAGATTTTCAGCCTCCCAATCCCACAGGGCAGAGCGCTTGCCCTGAGATATACAAATGAGGCTCAGGCTGAAGCCCAGCAAATCTACAAATGACTACACCTCTGAGATGCCCATTGTGTCCAAGCTGACTCCAGCAGGTTCACATGTCCCTGCATCCCCCAAACAATAGCTCAAGTAGTCATCAGATGGCCAGAAAGCAAAGCCACTGTCATTAAAATCCAAGAGGTGCTATTAATTAAAGTACCCCTCACCGATTATGTAGAGAGAGCTGCTATTTCCATCTGAAGGCTGCTAGTTGGATAACCGCTTCCATTAAAACAAAAACTCACTCCGAGATATAATTTCATGTGCAAGTGCTTTGGGGTTTGAGACCGGCTGCTCATGCTGTTGAAACACATGCACCAGATTTTCAGGGCCCACAGTTACCGGCGTCTGCCCACATGCCTGCAAGGAAGCAAACACACCCGCCTGAATGAAACTAACTGCTTGCCATGACGGCTTGGCCAAAGCCAGCAAAGGCATGCCAGAGGCTGCAAAGCTGGTATGTGCCTCAGCCATTCTGAAATCAC
>NW_011893569.1:3976-4876 GCF_000151845.1 Pteropus vampyrus
GTTTGCTTCTGTCGCTCCTGCTGGCATCAGGTGGCCCAGGTGGTCTACAGGAGGGCTACCCAAATGGTGATGCACAGCAGCCACCAACTCACGCAGCCTCACCATCGGCCACTCCCTGCCAGAGGAAGACCCTTGGGAGATGACGTGAAACTGCCTGGCATCAGGATGAAGAGGACTCTCAACGCCTGAGTTTGAAGTCAGAAAATCACCTGGATCCAGGATGCCCACCCTCACCAGGTACATGCAGTAATATACCCAGGTGCCCCAGGTACAGCTTGAAGGAGGTATCATGGATATTTCTATAATGTAACTGTTATCAATAATAATGATAAAATATAAGTAATATGACAATGACATTTAGCATCCCCATCCCATCCTCCAAGCTCGGGGTAGAAGAAGATAGATGGGTATCTAACTAGAGTGGTCCAAAGTTCTGGAGAATGTGCCAAAGCCATCCAACAAAAGAGTGGGCCCGTTCTCTCGTGGGTGGCAGGGGAGCAGGGCACGAAAGGCTCCAAGGGTCACCGATGCTTGAGGTGAAACTTCCAAGACAAATTGGGTTTCTACCGTGACGATGGTGCAGATCCTGGCACAGTACGGCAGACAGAGGACGGTGAACAAATCACAGAGTGGGCCTTAGCTCATCTGCGGGACACCAAGGGACTGGGGGCTATTGGAGGCAGGGAAGTGGGGGGCACAGGGGACAAGATGGGCACCGAGGTCAAAGGTAGGTAGGGGCCAGACGGAGGTCGCCAACGGTGTGTCATATTCGTTACGGGTTTTTATCATACGACATCCTTGGTGACCCCGTCAAAAAGCAGAAAAGGCATCTGTGCTCTGAGTTCGCTGCACCTCTTCAGCCACGTAAAGTGTGTCGCATTGGCAAGAGCCTCAGCAGGA
>NW_011893569.1:8796-10757 GCF_000151845.1 Pteropus vampyrus
AAAAAGGAGAAGCAAGAAGGAGTCAGGAGACGGCCTCTTAGCAAGGACCCACCTGCAGGCAGGAAAGACGCGGAAGGAAACACTGTGCTTCCGTTCAGAGGCTGACTGGCGAGGGCGGGGTGTCTACCGACTTGACCTGCCAAGATGGGCGTGGCCTCGGCTGGCTCTGGGCCCTGGTGCAAGTCACGGCTTCCCCCGGGCCCCCTGGGCCTCACTTCCCAGCATCGGGGAGAGGCTGAGCCACCCGACCCGGTAGAGAAAGAACTTCCTGTGGCTCACGCCCCGGGGTTATGCAAGTGACCTCTCAGGGCCCCGTGTCACCACAGGTTCTGGTTCAGCCCTCCCCGACTAGGTGGCCCAAACAAGTGGCCCCTCTGGACCGCGGCCTGCCCATCCTCAAAACGGGGACCTGAACGTGGACTTCATATCTGGGAAATGGTTTGAGGAAGGATTAATCAAGCAAGAATCGGGAAGGCCTTGCGAGAGCTCAGGCTGGTCCCGCCCCCGGGCGAGAAGGAGAACAAAGCGCTGTCTCCCTCCGGGCCAGTGCGGCAGTGACAATGGACAAGCTGCTCCCCTTGTTAGAGAGGGAACCCCACTGCGAGGCCCAGCGTCACCTGGCCAAATAGACAGGAAGCACAGGGGCTTCCCTGCCTTCGAGCCTGGCTCTGCCTCCAGGGTCTGCTGCCCCGCAACCCAGCAGCCCCAAGCCCTCCTGGCCCTGCCCGGTGACTCCTCCCGGGTTTTCTCCATCTTGGCAAAACAGACGCCAGGCTCTCAGCCGATACGTAGGGGTGGCTGGTGTCAGACCAAGTCATGGGGCGGGGCCTTTTGCACCTGGGTCTCCAAGCCCCATGCCCTCCGTGTGGGATCCCCTGGGACAGGAAACCATCCCTTCCATTCACTCATGCCGACACAGAGTGGGCACCCGCCAGTAACGGGCACATGTGCGGAATGAGGGGTGTCAGAGCCACAGAGTGCGGGGCCACCACCTGGGGCTGCCGCCTCACAGGGGCTTGTGGTCCTGGGAGCTGTAGCCACTGAGGCAGGAGAGCCGAGGGGGAGCCCCCACCCCACCCCAAGGCATGTGCTCACACACACCCCAACCCCAGCAACTCTGTTTAGTGTCTAAACTGGGCCTCTTTGGGAACTCTTACTTAGTTCACAAATAAAACACTTAGTTTAAGTTTGCAATTGACCAACTGAGTCCAACTCACTCGGGCCAGATAGGACAGAGAGGTAGCACCAGCCCAAGGAACCTTGCAAGTTCCTGACAGAGCCCGGACCAGAAGCCAGGACCCAGACTCCCTCCTCACACGGATCCAATAATTACACAGAAGCAGCTCCCCTCATGGACTGTCACCTCGCACGACCCAGGCACACTGTCCACTCCGTCTTCGTGAAGAAGCCTGCCCAGCCCCAGGAGGCAGGAGCGGGCCCATCATACCCAGTTCCCAGCTGCGGAAGCTGAGGCTCAGCCCGTTAAGAGACTTTCCCGAGGTCTCCCGGGATAGGGTGTGAGCCTGGGACAGGACATGAACCCGGGACAGGAATTGAGTCCACACCCGCAGTGCCTGCATCACAGGAGGGGCAGGCCAAGCCCTCCCTCCCACCCTGTGGGGCTTTCTCAGTGTTCACAAAGCACAAGAGGCCGAGGCCCTAGAACTTTCTGGCTTTGGAGCCTGGAGTGTATTTGGCAAGGGTTTAGGGTTGCTAGATTTAGCAAATAAAAATATTTGGGCCAGACGCTAAACAAGTGCTTGCTGTTTAACTAAAATTCTGTCACTGGGCGCCTGGCTTACTTGACAAACTTACTAGGGTGGCAAGTGGTCGGCAAGCTGCGAGGTGAGGGCGGCTCACAGGTCCCTCCGTCCTGGGGTCCCCAAATGTTCTCACTAACAAGCCCTTGTCCCATGCTCTTGACTCCTTCTCGGCATGTCAGCCCATCATGCCCGGGGGAC
>NW_011893570.1:0-2385 GCF_000151845.1 Pteropus vampyrus
AAAGAAGGTTACTCAGTTAATTTAGGAAATTAGTCCAATCACTATCAGAATAAGCTTTATAATAATAGTACTTAGCACTTACTACATGCCAAGTATGATGCTAAGTACTTTTCATAAACCAGCATTTTTAGTCTTCACCACAGATCTTAGATCGATATTATTTTCCCCTTTTACAAATAAGAAAACTCAGAGAGGTTAAGTCACCTGGCCAAAGTAAACAGCTAGCACGTAAAAGAACAGGGATTAGAAGAAGCAGGGTCTAAATCTCAGGGTTGAGCTCTGAAGCACTATGCTGTACTTGGGATAACACTCGGCATTTACTCAAAATAAGACAGAGTAGCACCGGGCAATGTGGAGAGATCAACGTAGGCCTGATGTGAATAGGGAAGCGCCTAGAGAACACAGCAGCTCTAGAAAGCCAGTTGTGTATCAAGCAGAAGGGATGATGAGAGGAATGCAAGGAACAAGGAAACAGGGCCTAGCTGGAGAGACTTGGCGATTGCAGAGATGGAGAGAGAACAGGGGTTACTGTTAATGAGGCAGACCGGAGTGATGGCGTGACCTAATTTTCTTCTAATAAAGACATTAGAACTGCACTCCATGCATGGTTGTGCTCAATGCAGTTGGCACCTTGCTGGTAGGAAGTAAATAAACCAGTTGATTGAGACTCTTACATTGCTGATATAACGGATATTTCTGCAACCTCAATGACTCCTAATAACTTGATTATTCTTAAAAATTTCCTAATTAAAATATTTGGTCTTCCTCACAAAGAGCAAATTTTCTTCATTGATCAAACAAGGAAAAACATCATATAAAGTTTCACATTTTTAAAGTGTATACTCTATTAATCTTATTTCTTTTATCTATACCAATACCATATTTAAATAATAACAATTAATTTCTATAAACTTTGAAACATAAAAAATACTGCAATTACATTTTGTTGTCAAGCATCTCAGTAAACTAAGCATAGTTAATTGTTCCGAACTTAATGTGTAATAATATCTGGTATTTAAATAGCAAATCTGGAATTTGAGAAAGCAATTAAAGTTTATGGGACTAAGTAAGAAAAGGTTCAAAAGCAGCAGAATTTTTAAAGTTCCTGTGATAAATACATACAGATATTAATATAGCTAAATAATACAAAGGTAGCACCATAAATGGGGAGTTAATATCATAATGCTGTGTGCATTATAATGTGTGTGAACTTTACAAATTTTGAGTTCAAACAGTGCAAAGGAAATGCTATTTTTATCTAAACCTATGAAAACAGTTGGTCACCTGCTGAGCCCAAGGAGAGTCTAAAGTTTTCTGTCATTTATAAGCAGTCTCCTGCCTTAAATATAAAATCATTGGCTTACACAGTGAATCATTATAAATCTCGCACAAGATTTTAAACCACTCAGTCAAGCTTAGAATGCAGTGATTTGGAGAATCATAGCTCTGAGGCTTTGGGCCCTCACTGTTCAAGGGTAGTAGATGTAAATGGTTTTGTAACTTGTAGAAACATAAGTTAGTTCACTCTTTACCTCCTAAGGAGCAACTGGGTTTGACTAATGAGTTTACCTTGATCATGGTCCGGGATGGGGGAGAGTGGGGAATCCGTTATGTTATTTTCTTTCCTGACTCCTGGTGGAAAGAACCAACAACAACAACAAAAAAGGCAGTGAATCTGTTAAGTACACAAAACCTACTGTACAGAAAACTGCCACTTAGAAAACCTAGATTCTTTATGTAATTTGTAGCATACCCAGTGAGAAAGAAGCATTTCTATAGCAATGTTCTCTAAGTGGTCATTTATCCAGTTTTCCCTGCTCTGGGCAATAGAGTCTTTATTACAACAATCAGAGGACATTCACTGAGTATCATTGCTATTCTCAAAAAAAAAAAAAAAAAAATTCCTTTTAATAAAGTCCAAATCTGAAAATAAATCCTATGCAGAGTTCAGATGACTTTTTTTTTCAATTTGAGACTTAGTTTCATAAAGATAGCAAAAGGAAGAATGGTAACAACATTTAAAAATGAGAATATATACATATTATCATAGCTAATTAAATTATAATTACACACAACAAAACTATAAATGATGTAAAGGAAGTTCTGATTGTACTTACAATTTCTCTTCACTAGAGACCTATTAAAATCTCTTATCCCAAAATGAATAAAAAAAAAAATTCCTGCTTTAGGTCTGATCTGGAGTTGTCATCTTGTGTTGTTTCAGTTCTATTGTTGGTCTTTGTGTCCATGATGTTTTTGTCCCTCTAGTGTCATCTGCAAGATCATGTCGTCACAGTGTCAGAACACTAATTATTTAGTCTTTGTTTTCTTTCTCAATGTCCAGGTTTTAAATAAATTCCTCATACTGACTTTGCCAAATTCCTT
>NW_011893570.1:3850-4231 GCF_000151845.1 Pteropus vampyrus
GCAAGAGAAGGGTGTTCTAAGAGGATAGCATGAGCAAAGCAAGTTGTTCCGAGAAGGTGTAACACAATCATGTGAGTGCAAGTAGTTGATGGAACTAGAACCCTAAGTAGCGTGAAGTAAAGCACGAGTACCCAGGATCCCATAACTAGTGCACATGCGTGTACATATGTATACAAAGGAGTATTTCATCGTGAAGTCAAAGCCTTTGAAGACTTTTTGTTCAGCAATGCTTATACAGGTTTGGGAGCAGAGATAAATCAAAAACCAGAGAACAAAAACTGATGTATAATCGTATATGCCAATGATTAAGAGAAAACATTCAAGAAGGCTGCGAGAGTGGGATACAATCAGTCTAGGAGGAGAATTTTTTGAGAGGTAGGT
>NW_011893570.1:4290-5815 GCF_000151845.1 Pteropus vampyrus
GATTGTAGGATGCCTTTCCTAGGTATCTTCTCTCAGAATAATGTATTTGTCTATTTTTTAATTGAATAATTACTTTTCTGAAAGTAGAAGACCTGGGCAAATGATTGTTCCAAAATCCTTCAGAAGTGATACTGTTACCTTTTTTTTGTTCGTTTGTGTTCGTGTGTGTGTGTGTGTGTGTGTGTGTGTATAAAGGGATCAAATAAATCCTAGTATTTTTCAATACCTCTACTTATATTATTACTAAAAATTATGTATGTACTAAATATCCTGCTAGAGTTTTATTTCCATGAATTGAGCTTTAAATCTCTTGGTCAAGTTTCCAAGCATGATTATGAACAACAATCCAATTACATCATTTATGAGTTAATTTATTAACATTAATTATTGTTCATGGAAAGCTAGAAAATAGAATCTTAAAAAACTAAGTTTAAATATAATATCACAGAGCCAATATTTCAGCAGTAACATGAATCAGGTAATAAATAGCTCCCTTTGATCATTGTTTTTAAAGTCTCTTGAACCATGCTTTGATTAGTTCTATTTAATATTTAACATCTGGTTAGTCAATTTCAATCTGCAGGAAACACTGCTGGAAAAATTCTATGCTGACTAAATACATTTATAATACTACAAAGCTGACATGTAATTGATTTTAGTCTTCATAAAAGGATTATGTTAACTTTCCTTAATCTATATATTTGTATTTTCCACAGTCTAGTGAATTCACACCAGAGATGCAAAATTTTTATTTCTTATCAATATTTTATGTAAAATTGATGGGATTATATTTTAGTCTAAGTACCACTTTTCAATTTTCCCTTGAAAAGAAAATAACATACTAAAAAATATTGCTGCACAGTTGTAGCACTAATACAATAGAGGCTGACTGGCTGGCTGCAGTACTTCTAGTTACTGAAAGGCACAAGGTAGTGAAATATTTTTTATAGACTATCAGGACCCAGAGAGGTTTCCAGATTTTTTTTTTAAGTATGTAGCTATGAGTTTGTTCTTTTTTTTTTTTAAGTATTGTCTAATATAAGAAATCGAGAATTTTATCATCATTAAATAAAAGGCGGCAACATTTGCAAAGATTTGTGAAAGCTAGTATTTTGAAGTATGCCAAATTTATAATCAATAGTCACTTCCAAGGTGGCTATGAATTTTATAAGGCAAAAATTTTGGTTTTAACTTTATAAAACTGTCTCAACTGACAGAAATTTATTTTTTTAGATAAATAAAACTTACTCTTCCTATTTGGTTTTAAATACCCAATATGATGAAATTGGTAGATGTTCTTTTAATTTCAGTATTCAGGTTCTCCTTTTTCTGTGATGATAGGGAGGAGTATAATCACAATGTGACATAAAAATTATGAAGACAATGTTTAAATTTGGCTAATCTTCTCTACATACAATCTATCATTATGATTGTAACAAGTTAGAAAGATACTACATTATGGGGGGAATGTATGTAAAGCAATATTAAAAGAGTAATAAAACCTTTCTTTCTAAAGAAACAATCA
>NW_011893571.1:0-703 GCF_000151845.1 Pteropus vampyrus
GTGTGCAGGTGTGCATGTGCATGTATGTGTGCACGCCTAAATGTGCGCACGTGCGCATGTGCCTACATGTGCGTGGGTGTGCATGTGCATGTGTGCGTGTGCGTGTGCATGTGTGTGCACGTGTGCGTGCACGTGAGCATGTATGCGCGTGTGTCAGAAACTGCCTTGAACAGCCGGGGACGTGTCTAAGCAGTGTGCTGGCACCAGGGCTGGGGCGGAGGACATGGTTCTCTTCTGCCATAGTCCAGTGGGGTTCCTCCTACAGACACTGACGGAGCGGCCGGGACACAAGCATGGCATCTTCTGGCTCCAGAGGCTGGGAGTCCAGGTCGGACATCTGGCGGACGGACGAGAGCCCTCAAGGTCTCTCGTTAAGGGCCCACTCGCAGGGGCCTCCTCGTGAGCCCCCAGAGGCCCTGCTCCCAGGGCCGCCGCCTCGGGGGTAAGGGTTTAACATAGGAGTTTTGAGGGGACACGCACACTCCGTCCACAGCAATGCCCTTTGCCCCGTTGTCTCCCTGTGTTTCCTGGGGGGGCACCTGGGCGAGGAGAGCTCAGTGGGCTCAGTCCGTCAGCTCGGGGCTCCCCCACCTGTGTCCGCATTAGGTGAGGGAGCGAACTTGTCACTCAGATCTAAAACGAGCACGCGGAATGCCGAGGCGGAGCTGGTCCTTCTCTGCGGAGCTTCCGCAGAGAGACGGGA
>NW_011893571.1:4658-7522 GCF_000151845.1 Pteropus vampyrus
GTGTGCCTGGCCACTCCCCCTACCCCGCATGGACTGGGCCCCCGACTGCCCCCTGCACCCTGTGCCCATGTGTCCCCTGCCTGAGTCTCCAGTCGAGCCCCCCAAACCCCAACTTGTGACGTCCCAGCCAGAAACGGTCACGTCTGTGTTCTCACCCTCTGATCTCCCCACGATGGGACGCCCACCCAAAGTGCCTGTCACGGCCACTGGCCACCTTGCCCAATTCCACCGTTCTGAGGGCAACGCTGCCAAGTCACACGGCCTGGCGCCGGTGACAGCTCAGCCTGCATGCAGTCATCCACATTGAGCAATTAACCTGGTGTCACCGTAATTATTAAGGCACTTCAGCAAAACGAGCTAATTTCCCCACAGGATGCTGAACCGGAATCAGCTCCCGCTCCCTTCGAGATGCCAGATCGGCAGCGGTGATGGACGATGGCTCGGTGTCCAGCGGCTCTCCCCGTCGGCCCCGGGCGAGGACGCGGCCGGCGGCCTGCTGCTGAGGATGAGCGGGAGGGCGGTGCCCCGCGTCCCCCACAGCAACCCCGCTGGTCTCCGGATACAGGAGCCTCGGGCCTCGGCAGATGGGGACAGGGGTCGGACAGGCTGCTGGCTCTTCTCTCTCCAGACCCACGAGCAAACTTCTAAGGTCACCTTCCAGCGCAGTTGTCCCCTCCTGGCTGTGGTTGGTTGTCCCACCTCCCCCTGGGAGCTCTCCTGTTACCCCAGGCGGTGACGATGCGACTCACCTCTGGCCTTCAGACGCGCATCAGCTGTGCCAGACCCCTGCCCTCTGCCCCTCGTGGCCATGGGTCCCCTCATCCTGACGGCTCAGGGGACACAGGGTGACCCAGAGAAGATGAGTTCCTCATGGTTCCTTGACTGCCGGGGCCATCTGGGGTCGGACGGCTGGTGAGGAGCCGAGGTCTGCAGATGACGGCTGCCGGGAGGACTGGACCGGCCACTGGCAGGAGGGTCCCCCAGGGCCCGCGGTCTGAGTGCGCCGACCTGAGCCCTCGGTCAGGCCGGAGGCCGGGCTCCCAGCAGCTGCGGACATTTCTGTCTCTCCCTCGGGAGTCAAAGTCCTGCAGACACGGGTCACGGTGACTCCCAGGGACGCCGTCCCAGACCCGCCCTCCCTGAGCATGACCCTTGGGCGCGCTGAGGCAGACGCCCCCGGGGAGCCCAGGCCCGGCCGGAGCACTGTCCACCGGGCGTCACCCTCCAGCCACCACGGATGGAGAGACCATGCGATGAGTGACGGACTCGTTTTCATGGAAAACTCATCCCTGCGCTGTCCCTGGTCAGTGCTGTCCGGCCTGGGCTGAGGGCGGGCAGCGGGGCCAGCCAGCCGCCAGACGTGGGGACATCAGGGCCTCCCCCGCTGGACCGTTTGCATGTCAAGGTCTTTTTGCGTCTGGCTCCTGCTGCCACACTGTCACTGTCCCCACATTCCCAACAAGGAAGCCGGACAAGGAGGGGTCAGGGAAGGGCACGCCGGGCGCCCCGCGTGCGAAGCCGGGTCACGGCCCCAGC
The DNA here is from genome assembly GCF_000151845.1 of Pteropus vampyrus. NCBI lineage: Eukaryota > Metazoa > Chordata > Mammalia > Chiroptera > Pteropodidae > Pteropus > Pteropus vampyrus. The sequence goes on from NW_011893571.1 coordinate 6,195, forward strand.
CCACGGCAGCCGGAACCAAACGGCTCAGATCCGAAAGTGACACAGGCTCTGCTGTGCGGCTCCTTACGGCGGTGTGAAGGGTTCACAGCTTCAGGCGACGTGTTTCAAAGTCGTCATTGTCTTTGTCACTGCGGGACGCACGGCCACGATGTCACGGCTGGTTGTGCACTTAGGGACAGTGTGGTTCTCCAGCGGGCTGCAGGCGACCTGCCCTCAGCTCAGAGACGCTGAGTCTGAGTGGTGGGCGGGTGAGCAGGAGCCGGCTTGCGGGACGGGGACGGGAGAGACAGGGCTCTGGCCTCGCCCTCTCGGAGGCCCCGCTGACCTGGGTTGACTCACCTGGAGCCTGAAGACACAGGTGGCGGATGGGGCTGCAGAGTGCGGACAGCCTGGGTCTCGCGCTCCAAGTGCCTTGTTGTTGAGCTGTGACGAGCTGTGATGCTGATGTCACCAGCCCTCATGAAGGCAGCCAGGATGGGACACCCATGAGCCGCTGTCCACGACCCCCGCAGGTGTCCAGGGGGACAGATCAGGCTGTGTTTCCCCAGAGACCAGCGGCCCGGCCCCTGTGCTGTCCCACTGCTGCTCAGCTGAGCTCTGCTGACATCCTGTGAGGACACAGTCCTCCCCCCACTGCCACAGGGGCCTCTCACTCCGTCCTGCGCCAGGCCAGGGCATCACTGTCACCAGACCTCCAGAGTCACGTGACCCCGCGAGAGGTTGCACAAGCAGGAGGCTCCTCAGCCGTCCTAGCTCCCGGGGCCACCGTGTCCCTCGGCTCAGGGCCCTCGAAGTGTCCCCCCTCATCAGGACTCCTCCCGCCTCCTCTGAGGCCCCTGGGGTGACACGGGCCCGGCCGGGTCTGGACCCCATGTGCAAGGTCCTTTGCTGAGCTGGTCACACACCTGGGGGCAGGTGTTCAGCCTCCTTCCGGCGCTCGTTGTCCCCTCCTACGGCTGAACTAGACTGAAGGCCCCGACGTCGAGGGCTTGCCTGGACCACAGCTCGGGAATGGGGGAGCTCCGTGTTGGGGTGTCTTGAAAGGTGCACCCCATCGTGCCTGTCTCTGCACACGCATGGGCACATAAGGGCATGTGTGTCAGTGCATGTGTATGCACGTGTCTCTGAGTCTGCATGTGTGTGCACACACGTCTGTGCACGTACGCATGCGTGTCTGTCCACACGCGTGTCTGAGTCTCCCCGGCCCACACACGTCCCAGAGCTGACTGCGTGTTAATTGCCACAAAAACTTCTGCCTTTCTGAGCTTAGGTGCAGAGGTTCCTGAAGTCCTGTCACCGCTGACTTTCTCTTCTGTGCGGTGCAGTCC
>NW_011893571.1:10517-11003 GCF_000151845.1 Pteropus vampyrus
TGAGCTGTGTGAATGGTGTGAACAGTGTTAGAGTGTGAGCTATGTGGGCAGTGTGAATGGTGTTGGCGGTGTGGGCAGTGTGAATGGTGTGAATAATGTGGGTGGTGTGAGCGGTGTGGGCGGTGTGAGCGGTGTGAATGGGGTGAATAGTGTGGATGGTGTGAGTGGTGTGGGCAGTGTGAATAGTGTGAATGGTGTGGGCAGTGTGAATTGTGTGAGTAGTGTAGGTAGTGTGAGTACTGTGGGTGGTGTGGGTGGTGTGAACGATGTGGGTGGTGTGAATGGTGTGAATAGTGTGGGTGGTGTGAACGGTGTGGGTGGTGTGAATGGTGTGAATAGTGTGGCTGGTGTGAATAGTGTGAGTGGTGTGAGTGGTGTGGGCAGTGTGAATGGTGTGAACCGTTTGAGCCGTCTGGGTAGTGTGAGTGGTGTGAATGGTGTGAACGATGTGGGCGGTGGACGGGGCAGAGACGAGATGAGGACGGG
>NW_011893572.1:2254-3515 GCF_000151845.1 Pteropus vampyrus
GTCACCAGGTGCTGGGGAAGGCAGGGATGGGAGGGATTATGCAGAGGGTACAGAGTTTCAGTTCTGGAGATAGAGGGTGGTGATGGCCACACAACAACGTGAATGTACGTAATGCCACCAAACTGTACGCTTAAAAGTGGTCAAAACAGTAAATGTTATGTAATGTATATTTAACTACAATAAGAAGCTCCGTGCATAGACATAAGAATTATTGTGATACTACACGTAACTTAGAAAGCTTTCCTGAGCTGAAGATAACTTATTTGGGCAGGTCAACTAGGCTTATCGCTCTCTTACAAAATCTCCGTGAACTTGGGCTATAGGGTCTTTGAGAAGCATTTGTCCTGTGTGACTGTGTGTGTGTGTGTGTGTGTGTGTGTGTGTGTGTGTGTGTGTGTGTGTGTGTTCCAATCATCACCCACTGACAATTATACACGTGAGTAAAACCTGTCAGACTAGAACCCCTGGCATCTTATTTTAGCACAACAGTCCAAATGTGGGGGAAATTTTTCCCTGGGGCAGAGGGCGATGAACTGGAGCGGCTGGTGACAGCGACATCATGCTTGGAGAGAAATGCACACTGCAGGCAGCTGGGCGGGGCTCGGAAAGGAAGCAGCCTATAAGGGGACCCGCTTCAGGCCTTAACATCCTTAGATTCTGTTCAGTTCTGTCACTCTCCAGAAAGTTCTCCTGCCCTACTCACAGGAATCCTGACCCAGAAGTGCCATGTGAGAGCCAAGATGGGAGGCGGCCCATCTCCGGCCTCCCAGGCGATCCTGGTGCCACGTGTCTGTGACCACGTTTTGTGTGGCACCGATGACTGACGCAAGGGATGTGGTCAGGGAAAACGCCAGGCCTTAGGGACTGGAAGGGAGGATGGTTCCATCGTCACAAGCCTGTGGGCGTTTCTTCACCTTTCTGCTGGAAATGGCACAGCTGTAGTGCGGACCGGAAAGGAAGTGAGAACCCTGCTGAGCGAGGGGACTTTGAGGGAGGGACCGATGGCACCACGTGTCTGTGGATGAGGCTTCGGCGTGCTTTCTGAGGGAAACAGGAAGAAGACTGCGAATGGGCTTTGTGCAGGCGGCTTCGGCTGAGCGGCAGGCACAGGAGACGGTAGTGTGAGGAATAAATGATGATAAACTCGAAGCAGGAAGCGTAAACAGCTTTCCAAAACCCTGGCAGTAAGGGTAAGTGACAGATCAGAGTGGCCGCTGGAGACGTGGAGAGTTAAAGATATAGACATACATATGCACCAACA
>NW_011893573.1:0-1320 GCF_000151845.1 Pteropus vampyrus
CCTTTCTTCACTACACAAATCCAATTTTACGTCATTTAGTTCATACAATATAAAGATTTTTTATTTCCTTTGTTTTTATCTGATTAGAAAAGTCATCACATTCGCATTATAAAAATATTTCTATATAAAATAGAAAGTTAAAAATCATGCATAATCCCAACTCCTGCTGAGAATCACTTTGCTTTTTGGGATCGATCCTTCTGTACGTTTTCTTCCACATACATATTTTTTCTCGCAAACACAAAGGAATTGCGAATTGCTTTTATACCCTCCACAAGATCTGGAGATTTCATGGTCATCTTGACTTGTCAATGCAATAGAGGGTGTGGCTGAACCAACACTCCCGTATTTTCTACACCTGTTCCCATTTCTTTATTTTCCCTTGTAAACAATGCTGTTATGACCTCGTTTATACACACCATTTTCTCCCTCTGCTTTCATGCTTGCAAAGGCCCTTTCCACCTCCAACATTTAAAAAATATATTATTTCCATCATACATTTTTATATTTTCATTAGTTAACATGTACATTTTTAAACTGTCTGGAATCAAATTTGGTTGAAGACTTAAGCTAGGGCATAGCTGTATTTTTCTAATTGTTCAATCTGTTTCTGGAACACCATCATTTCTCCACTAGTGTTAGAGAGAAGGAATGGCTTAGGGGACTTGAGCCCCTATAATATTTATTAACCACCCCTGGCATTTCTTTGATGTAAATAAGACTTCTTTAGCTTTCAAGAATTCCACACCGCCCCCGCCGCCCCCCCCGCCAATCCCTTCTGACCAGAGACCTGAGGAGATTCATCCCTAAGAGAACTCTGGAGCCACAGCTATGCCACACTGATGGAAGCACAGCCCTGCCATATCTTTCTTATACATTGTTGGTTCTGTTTCTGGTTTAGTCCACTGGTCTAGTCCATCTCTTCCTAGGCCTGTCACACACCGTTAGGATCAGTGCAACTTTAACCTGCCTGTCAATACGTGGTGGATCAAGCACTCTCAAACTCCTTGCCCCCAAATATTTCTACTTTTTTCTCTCCAAAATTTCATTATTGCTTATTTACTCTTCTATCTAAACTCTAGAATAGTTTCCTAAAGCTATAAAAGAAAAATCATATCATTGCTACCTTGGTTGTAATTACATTAAATTTATGGATTAAATTTGGAGAAAACTGATATTTTTATAATATAAATTGTTTCAATCGAGCTCTTAGAATTCTCATTTATTTTCCTAAATCTCGTGTGACGTTTCTCAGTAAGGTTTTCTAGTTGTTTTCTTATAGGTTCTGCATATTTTAATGTTTTATGTATAGTTTATATA
>NW_011893573.1:2160-2465 GCF_000151845.1 Pteropus vampyrus
CCAAAATTTCATTATTGCTTATTTACTCTTCTATCTAAACTCTAGAATAGTTTCCTAAAGCTATAAAAGAAAAATCATATCGTTCCTACCTTGGTTGTAATTACATTAAATTTATGGATTAAATTTGGAGAAAATTGATATTTTTATAATATAAATTGTTTCAATCGAGCTCTTAGAATTCTCATTTATTTTCCTAAATCTTGTGTGACGTTTCTCAGTAAGGTTTTCTAGTTGTTTTCTTATGGGTTCTGCATATTTTAATGTTTTATGTATAGTTTATATATAGTATATAACATTATGTTAAC
>NW_011893573.1:3719-6155 GCF_000151845.1 Pteropus vampyrus
CAAATCGGGTACTCGTCCATGGCCTGTTAGGAACTGGGCCGCACAGCAGTAGGTTAGCAGTGGGCAAATGAAGCTTCATTTGTATTTTCAGCCACCCCTCAGTGTTGGCATCACCACCTCTGCTCCATCTCAGATCATCCGGCATTAGATTCTCATAGGAGCACCTGCCCCTGCTGCCAAAAAGGTTGGGGACTGCTGCCTTAGGGGACTTCAAAAAAGGTTCACAATCTTTCTAAATACAATGAAATTCATTGAAAGGTTTTAAGCAAGCAAGGAACGTGCTCAATTTTATATTCTATAAAGATCATGGTGGATGCTGTGCAGAGAATGGACTGTAAGGAGCAAGGATGGAAGTAAGCAGACCAGTTAAAAGTTATAGCAGTAAGACATGTGAGAGATGATGGTGGGAGCTTTGGGAGTGAAGAGAAGTAGGTGGATTCTAGATAGATTTGGGAGATAAAACCAAGATGTGGATATTTAGTGGACATGGAGAGTTCAGGAAAAGGAAATAGTTAAGGATGATCTCAAGTGCACTAGTTTGATACAGAATCGCAAACTGGGTGGCTGTCTTAGCTCAGGCTGCCATAACAAAATACCACAGAGTGGGTTGCTTAAACAACAGACATTTATTTTCTCATAGTCTGGAGGATAGAAGTCCAAGACCAAGGTGCTGCCAGATTCAGTTCCCAGTGAGAGCTCTCTTCCTGGCTTGCAGATGGCCACCTTTTTGCTGCATTCTAACATGGCCTTTCCTCTGTGTGTGCACAGTGAGGAGGTATCTCTGGTGTTCCTTCCTCTTCTTATAAGGACACTAGTCCTAGGTCCTTACCCTTCTGACTTTATTTCCCCATAATTACTTCCCCAAAGGCCCTGTCTCCAAATGCAATCACATTGGGGGTTAGGGCTTCAATATATGAATTGGGAGAGGGGGTACCTTTAAGTCCACAACAGTGGCTCAAACAAAAGAAGTTTATTTTCTCACAGTTCTGGAAGCTACATGTCCGAGATCAAGATGTTGGCAGGGTCAGTTCCTTCCAAGGGCTGAGAGAAAAACTATTTTCCAGGCCTCTCCCCCAGCTTCTGGTGGCTTGCTGAAAATCTTAGGCATTCTTTGAGGTATAAAAGCATCCCCCTACTTCAGTCTCTACCTTCATGTTCACATGACACTATCCCTGTATGTGTAGCTATATCCAAATTTGCCCTTTCCATTAGGACATCAGTCTTATTCACTTGGAGGCCCACTCTGGTAGGACCTCATCTTAACTATTCACCTTTGCAATTACCTTATTTCCAAATAAGATCACATTCTGAAGTACTTGGGAGGTAAAGGCTTCACCATATAAATATTTAGAGGACACAACTCAATACATAACGGCAGATTTCTGGTTTAGAGAACTAAGTGAATGGGGGTTTTGTCTACTGAAAAAGAAAGACGATGGGGCAAACAAGCTTGTGGGGATATCGAAAGTTTTATTATAAGCATATTAGGCTTGGAATGGCAATTAGGTATCTGAGTTTTGGGGTATAAAGTAGGAAGTTGCACATATGAGCCTGGTTCAGTTAAGAAATGTAGTGTGTGTGTGTGTGTGTGTGTGTGAGAGAGAGAGAGAGAGAGAGAGAGAGAGAGAGAGAGAGAGAGAGAGGTTGATTTTGAGAGATTTAAAGCTATGGGACTGGATGTGATCACCTAAGGTGTGAAAGGAGGTAGAGAAAAATCCCAAATCCAAGTTCTGGGCCCTCCAATGTTTGGAAAAAGTCAGGAGGAAGAGCTAGTAAAGGAGAGTGAGAAGGAACAGCCACTGAAGTAGGAAATAGGGGAAACAGAAGTGAGGTGTCATAGAATCTTAGAGAAGGTAATGTTAACAGAGAGAAGGGGTTGTCCAGTGAATCAACACTGCTGAGAGCCAGAGTAACATTAGAGCGTAGACGCGAAGAGTGAACTTGACAACATGGAATTCATAGGTGACCGTGGAAAGAACTATTTTAGTGGAGTGGTAGGAGCTGAGGTTGGATTCAAGTGTGTTGATGACTGCCCTTGGAAGAGAGAGGAGTGGAAATAGTACCTGCAGATAAGTGCTTGGAAAAGGAGCAGAAAAACGTGTCAATTTCTGGGGAGGGATATGGGAGTCAAGGGATGATTTTTTTAAAAAAGATAGAAAATATTACCATGTTTGCATGATGATGGAGCTGGTTAAATAGAGAAGGGTAATTCGATGATGCTGGAGAGAGGGGTCTGTGGGAGGGCTGGGGATCCAGAATGCAGAGAAAGTATCAGTCTGAGAAAGGAGGAGGGTTACTTCCACCATTTTAGCTTGAGGGGGGAAGGAAAGGTTGAGCACAGAGGAAAGCAGATTCATAGGCTTGGTGATGAGATAATGAGAGAATTTCCATCCAGTATCTTCTAATTTCTAAATCGAATATGGATAAGGCAAGCAG
>NW_011893574.1:0-2385 GCF_000151845.1 Pteropus vampyrus
TCATTCCACATCAAGGGGACTGGAGTCCTGTACAACCACCTGGCTGGCGAACTGGATCCCAAACTTATTGAGGAAATGGATACTGACCGCTTTGTCGGTAATAGCATCAGGGAGGTCTACAAGGAGTTGATGAGCCGTGTCTCTACTGACCACTTCTCTTTTGAGCAGGGACCCCTGATTGAGCCTGCAGCCAGTAAAGACTGGTCGATGTTCCTGACCTCAGCCTTTATACGTCAAGAGAAACAATATGTCATCAACCCCAAGCTGGCTGGACTTCATCCCCAGAGAGCAAACATTTTACAGCCCAATCCTGATAGGATGTCCATCACATCACTCCAAGCAAGCAAAGCCTGGGAGAAGCAGGCAAACAAGCCCTCGTGGATGAACTGGTGGAAAACCACCTTGTCTGCGGATGACTATTTCAAGTATCTCACCAACCAGGAGACAGATTTCCTCCATGTCATCTTCCAAATGTATGAAGAGGAGGTTCCTGTGGAGACCGTTGCCCCTGTCAAAGAGCCCCTAAAGATTCAGCACCCTCCTCCATTGCTAAAAGATGAGGAGCCAGACTTTGTGCCAGGAGAATGGGATTGGAACACGGTGCTGGGGTACAGGCAAGAAACTAAGAGAATCAATCTCCTCGGAGAACCCTACAAAATCCAGAGCCTGCAGAAGCGTCTGGAGCGGCTGTGGTCCATGCTTGAGGTCCCCCACAAGGACCGGCTGGACATAGCCATCAAGTACAGCTCCAATGCCCGTCTGAGGCAGCTGCCTTCACTGGTGAGTGCCTGGGAGCGGGCCCTGCAGCCCATTCAGCTTCGAGAGATGTTGCTGGGGAAACTGGAGTGGTTTGAGCGACAGGCCTCTGACCCCAACCGTTTCTTCCAAAAGACGGGCATGGGTCTGAATCGCTTCCTGGAGGAAAATCAGATCCGCAGCCATCTGCATAGGAAGCTCAATCTACTGGAGGCTCCTTTGGCTTCGCTCCTGGAGGAGATCGAGCTAATCTTTGATGAGCCAGTGACCTTCAAGGGGCGGCGCTACCTGGACAAAATGAAGCACGACAAAGTGGAGATGCTCTACTGGCTGCAGCAGCGGCGGCGGGTGCGGCACCTGGTCCAGGCCCAGAAGGCTTCCTATCAGTCTGTCATGTTCAGGAGGCTCAGCAGCTCACCTGCAATAGACCCTGAGAGTAACTCCATTCTTCTTTGACCAGGCCAAGTGCCTTCACATCCCTCCCTAATTCCCCAACACCCAGCAGCTCGTTCAGACCTCTCGACTGCTTTAGAAGAAGAAATATCTGAGGGTTCAGGAACACTGTGCTTTCAACTATCAAGGGACTGAGATCAACACTTTATTTTGACAGCGAAATTCTCTTAAACAACCCCCAGACCCAGCATTCTCATGTATGTCAAGCTAAGCAAAATACAGTCAATATCTCATATATCAAAAGAACTGAGACCACCCCTTGAAGTTCATTGTAATGGAAAACATCAGACAGAGGCAAACCATCACCTTCGGAATACCTTGGCATTTCTATCACACTACAGTAAATTGACCGACAGGGCCCCAAATCAAAAGGCTCAGTGGCATAATGGTTAAGAGCTAGGGCTCTGGAGTTAGCAGATATGGGGTTAAATCCTGGCTCTGTAACCTTGGGCAATTTACTTAACTGCTCGGCACCTGTCACATGTCAGATGAAGGGGTTGGATCCAGGTTGTCACCACTTCCAGTTCTAGCATACCGTAGGTGGAGTTAAATATTTTAATTAAACTTTTACCAGGTACTACAAGTACACGGTTCACAGTACACAAGGGTGCGTACTGAAAAGTAAGTGTCCTTTCCATCCCTCCCTCCAGGACCTCCGTTCCCCTCCCCGGGGGTAACAACTGTTACCAGTTTCTTGTGTATCTTTCCATTTCCTTATTCAGGAAATAATAATTGAGTACCTACTAGGTGGTTTATGCTCAGTCTGCATCACTGAACAAAACAAAGGCCCCTACCCTTTGTAGAGTTTATTTCTACTGGGAGGAAACAGACAATAAACCATAAACATAGTGTCTAAGAACATTGAATATTAGAGAGTGATAAGTACTGTGGGGAAAAAAAAAGAATAGGGTAAGAGGAGATCAAAGGTGGTCTGTATAAGCCTCACTGGGAAGGTAAGAGTTGACCAAGGCTTGAAGGAGGGGAAGAAGTGAGCTCTGTGGCCATGTGGGACAACAGCTGTCCTGACAGCCACTGCAGAGCCTTAGGTAGAAGCCTGAGGTATCTCAGAAATGCAAGGTGGCCAGTGTGGGTGGAGCAAAGGAAGAGGAGGAGATGAGTCAGAAGGGTCATGACAAGGTACCGAGGGGCAGGTTAGATTACGTAAGGCCTCGTAGG
>NW_011893574.1:4700-8077 GCF_000151845.1 Pteropus vampyrus
TGTAATGATAACTACTGTTCATCCGTGCTTTACTGATTACAAAGTGCTTTTCACATTCATTCGGCTAAGAATCAGTGGACTGTAACTTGCCTCTGAAGTGGTGGAGTCAGGACTTAAACCCAGGTCTGGGGACTTGAAGTCCTTTGCCCTGGGTGGAGGGACCAGGCTCTGGAGTCAGGACTTAAACCCAGGTCTGGGGACTTTGCCCTGGGTGGAGGGGCCAGGCTCTGGGCCAAGTCCTTTGCCCTGGGTGGAGGGGCCAGGCTCTGGGCCAAGCCAAGCCTGCACGCAGCCAGCGGCCCCTGGTCCCATCCCAGCAAACTCAATTGTGTTGAGAACCAACCGTTTGCCGAGTATCAGACTCAGGTGCTTTAAAGCTATTATTTCATTTAATTCTCATAACAATCTTGCAAAGAAAAAAAAGACATTTTACTTCCCTTTGGGGAAACAGGACGCTAGGATAATTGGATGAAAACTGATTTTCTAAATTACCAAGGATTTTTGCGGAAGTTTTAGTTTCATGTCTGTTGTAGATCCAGAGGCCATCAGACAATACTTTAAATCTGAGCTGGGATGGCTGGCTGCAACCCTTTTGCTCCCCAGGCAGGGGCAGAGCCTAAACTCATAAAATCCCCAAATCTTCTCTGTTTACTAAGACATTAAAGGGATGACTCATTTATTTGCATATTAAAAAAAATACATATATTAGGTATTTAAATTAACCCCATTATATGTTAACAAATAATACATTTTTATGAAAAATAACTTTTCTAAAAAAAAATGTAGTGAAAAGTGGCTGGTTTCCTCTTTTGCGAATCTCTTTAATGTCTGGCCTCATAGGAGACAGCTGGGTTATCTGTTTCTGCATACATCTGTTGCAATATCAGAGGCCATGTAGCCTCTGGGGACCCTATTTGAATTTTTTTTTTTTAAGTGGAGGGGGGTCAGAAAGCAGTGGTGAGGGTGGCGGAAGGGGCAGGGAGACATGTTGGAATCAGGGATGGGCAGTCGATGGGGCAGGAGCAGTAGCAGTGGGGGAAGGGTTGAGTGACAAGGAATGCCTGTTTGCTTATAAAATGTCAAGGACAAGACCAGAGGTAAAACTACAACATGGAAACAAACAAAAAAACAACAAAAAAAACCCCCAGTAATCCTGTGAATTGGTCATCTGCTCCTGGACAAGCAGACTTGCTTTTGGTGACCTGGCTGCTCTGGGAAGCTGAGACCCGTAGAGAAGCCAAGTGCCAAAGGCACACAAGGTCCTGACGAGGACTAGATTTGAGCCCAAGTGTTTCTGACTCCACTAAGCCTATGGCCCTGCCCTTCCTGGCCTTGGGGTTTCTGTGTTTGGCCCACTTTTTCCTTGTACCATTGTTTACCAAACACTTTATGTTGACTCACTTTTTAAACTTATTTTAAAAAGCAATTTAAATCATCTTAGCTAATACCTGTATAATGATTATTAAGTGCCAGTCTCAGTTCTAAGCACTTGCATGCAGTAACTCATTTAATCCTCAAAGCAATGCAAGGAGGTAGGTACTACCATTATTTTAAGGTCCAGGTGAGGAAACTGAGGCACAGAGTGGTTATGTAACTTGCCCAAGGTCACACAGCTAGGAACATGGCAGAATGTGGATTCTGACCCAGGGGTCTGACTCCTAGTACATGCTCTGAACCATTATATTGTATTTTGTCATAAAATAGAAAACACGTGGCCCAGTTGAGGCCCCTGGTTAGATGCCGAATATGCTCACATTCTGGAATTTCATTATTGCCTGCACCCTGAGGAAATCAGATTTTTCTCCCTGCAGGTCCAGAGCACATTCATTGTGCCCCTTCTGAGAGTCAGATGCTCCGCTTTGGAGAGGTGGCGGGGGAACCAGAGGACACCAGGGGGAACCAGAGCCCCAGGTCCTGCTGCCAGGGAGCTTAAGGTTTAGGAGAGAAGAACATTTCAATAATATGGCAGGTGAAGGGTACGGTGGGAGCCTCCAAAAAGGACATTCAACAGAGCTGGGGCCAGGGGGTGGGTAGAGAGGCTCAAAGGGCGCCACACCCAAGCAGGGACTGGGTTCTAGAAGACTGAGTGGGAATCGTCAGGCACATGGTGGCAGAGGACAGGAGAGCATTCTAAGTCCGGCACTAACAAAAGCACAGAAGGAGGATGAGCACGGAGTACGCGGAAGACATGCATGCACTTCGTCATTAACCAGCCTTTAAGGTTCCTGGAGGGGAGCGAGCCCAGAAGGGGAGGCAGAGCCAGGTCAACTTTGGTGTTAGTTCCACAGGTGTGAGAAGCCACGTACCCATCAGCAAATGCATATGGAACACCTGCTCCACGCCAGGCGCTGGTCTAGGTGGCGAGGATGCCATGCTGAACGATACCGACCAGGACCCCTCATGTTCCATTTGGGGAGACTCGACAGTCATGCAAGTAAAACACGGTATGTGAGACGGTGACAAATGGTATGGGGAAAAACGCAAAAGGGGCAATAGAAAGCTCAGAGAGTGGCCATTTAAAATAGGAGAATCAGAGGAGGGAGTATTAGAAAAAACACTGGAAAGGGTAGGAAGTGCTGTGTGATATCCTGGGAAAGAACATTCTGGGCAGGACCTCAGGGAAGTGCAAAAGCCCTGAGATGGGTGTGTGCCTGATGGGTCTGAGGGGGCCAGTGTGGCTGGAGTGCAGCGAACCAGGTGGGGATTGTTTGGGAATTAGGTCAGAGAAATAATGGGGTTTTAACAGGCCTTAAGTCAGAGAGGTGACATTTGGCTGCCCCGTGGGTGATGGTTAGGAGGCTGGCAGGCTGGAGGTAAGCAGAGCAGGTGGAGGCTGCCACAGGGGGAGCAGGGCCGCTGTGGTGGGATGATAAGCAGGGATGGAGGCAGACTTGGCAGCATCTGGGCATGACTGGGTGTGGGGATTGAGGGTGAAGAGTGAAGGACACCTCCTGTGTGTCTGGCTTGGGCCTCTGGTGGAGCGTGACATAAAATGAGAGGATGGAGGGCTCACTGGGAATGGGTGCAGTGGGGGTGGGGAGAGATGAGGAGTTCAGCCCTGTAAAGGTTAAATTTGGGGTGCCTGCAGGGCGTCTGAGTGAGAGCCATCCAGAGGTAAACGTTTTTCTATTCTGCCAAAGATAGGAATACTCTATGAACAGTGTATCTATGTAACTGTGTCTTGTGTAGCTGCTCTGATATTGTCACAAATCTGTCATTTTCTAGGCTGTTTTTAGCTGGAAAGTATCAAGCTGGAGCCTAAAATGTGTATAGGAATGACTTGTTAAAAATTTTCCCAAAGCTGCACTTTTTAAAAAAGCTATTAATCACTAAATACAAAGTTTGCCTAATACCACTGAGTTAGGCATTGCTGTGCA
>NW_011893574.1:10042-10528 GCF_000151845.1 Pteropus vampyrus
CAAGAGCTGGATCCCAAGTCCATTTCTGAAGGGGGAACTGGTGTGCATATGATCACAACTCACACCCGGTCCAGTTTACATTCCAGGAGGTCCCTTTAGCTGCTGCGTGGACGGTAGCTTATTGGAGGTACGAGTGGATCCAGTCGGGCAAGCGATGGTAGTGGCTCGGCCAAGAGCGGTGGCTGTGGGAATGAAGAGAGAGGACACATTTGGGAAATGTCAGGAGATAGGATCCTAAGCACTTAGAGATGGGTTAGATATGGCACATGAAGGAAAAGAAGAATCAAGAACTCTGCTCTGTCCCCGCCTCTCTGGCCCGGCGGTTGTGCTTTGGAGGACAGTGGCTTCCTAGGAGGTGAGAGGGCACAGAAAGAGCGCCTCTCTGGGGCTCGGACACTGGGAAGGTGCAGGAGGACTAAGCCTCAACAGCGCCACCATGTGGCGGCGAGAAGTCAAGACGGCGGTGGACTCCAGACTTCAGTTCCC
>NW_011893575.1:0-5113 GCF_000151845.1 Pteropus vampyrus
TGTCTTCGAAGAATCTGTACAGAGAGATGATGATAGCTGGGAGCTTTCATGCCATACCAGACATTAAATCTAAGAACTGGGACCAGAAAAGATAACTTTGTGTGATGCCATGTGCTTTAGCTCACTCTAAAAACCTATTCTGCATAAATTTCTAAAATACCCAAAGTTCAAAGGAAAACAGTAGAGCATTACAAAGATACATTCCAAGAAAGGGAATTAGAATTTATATTAGAATTTATATCCAGCCCTTATTATCCAATTGTTCATTTCTTTGGGGCTATAAAATTTAAAAGGGAAGAAAAACCAAGTAACATTTTAAAGAGGAAATTGGGATGATAATGAAGACATTTAAAATCTCCCACTCTCCTTGTTTCAACCAGCGGCTCAGTTGAGATTTATTGAATACTTACTGTAAAAGGCATAGAATTAAACTCATTTGGAGGAAAAAGCAAAGCGAGCCCAGCAAGGCTTAGATCAGCTGCCAGGAATTTATTCTAAACAGTACTGAATAAAAGGCCATGTGAGTTCATCTTACCACTGTGTCTCTGGCACCTCCAACTAGTAACTAGCCCAATTTAGGTGCTCAGAAAATGTTTGTTCAATGAGTACATAAAAACGCAAATCCATGTCAAATGTGTTGCCCATTTTGCAAAGAAGGTATGCTTAACCTAACAATGCAGACAGGTGTTGCCTCTTTTTCTAATAGTCAACAAGCCACACTTTTCTTTTGCAGTGCTGAGCACCTGCAATGTTCCAGGCACTGTTAGGTACAGGGATAAAACAGCAAGGGAATGGGAGAAATCCATCTCTCATCTCACCAACTTGTCCTTAGAGAGACGATAAAAAAGTAAGCAGGTAATTGCAGGGCAAGAGGATAAATGCTAGCACAGGAGAAGCACAGAGTACCGGGAGAGCAAACAGTAAGGTTACCATGCCGAGTTTATTTGGGACAACACTGTAACCTCCTATCTTTCTCTGGAGCCAGTCGTGGGGAGGAGACTAGTTATGGCCACATCCTGCAGCATTATGTGGGCCAAGAAAGGCTGCCTGAAGGGGCCTGACGCCATGCATGATGTGTGCCCAGTCTCCTTTAATTTATAAAGGAGGCTGAGTGATGACATGGAGAGGTGAATGACATTGGAGGAAAAATGTATTACTTGCAGTTCCCAAGAGGAGAGGGCATGCCATGCCATGCAGAGCCACACCGGGAAGCACCAGGTTTGGTCAGGATGCAGAGGCAGAAGCAGGGAGAGCACATAGGTCACAGCCTTTACTGTGTTTTCTGCAGGGAAGGCAAGCTTAGAATTGGATAGTTTGAATAATTCCAGCAGGCTCTGGGGCAGAGGTGCTGTCTGTAATTACAGGACCTGGCCATGGGGCGATTTAGGGCAGGGAAATGACTTGGTGTGTGAGAGTGAGATAGGGAAGTGGTTCAGAGCGTGGGTTCTGGATCACAGGGAAGATAAAAACAACTTTGGCCATTAGTTTGGTCCTATGATTAATTGATGCCAATTAGACAAATACAGAATCTAAAACTCTTTGCGCACAGTGTGGACATGATGGCTGAAACAGTCAGCCTGGACCACGAGGTGATCCATGCTAGGATGGAAGTGGAGGAAGAAAGGAGCCTGGATCCCCCAATGGCTGCAAAGCTGCCAAAGTGCCCTGGACTATCTAGCTCCACGTTAATTTAATACAAGAGAGAAACCGAATTTCCATCCTGCTGAGATCTCTGTTATGAGCAGCCAAAAATTATCCTAACAGATGCAGCCATCTGACTTAAATAGTGTAAATTAAAGAAGACTTTCCTAAGGAGGTGACATGAGAGGTGCGACCTTGGCAGATAAATCAAAGACGTGGAGAAGAGTCCCGGTTGTGGGGACCAACAGGAGTGAAGAAGGGCCGAGGATGAGAAGTGTGCCTTATGCAGCACTGAAGGAAGCATGTGTGGTTGGAGCCTACAGGGCAGCTGCCTGGGAGGAGTCAGGTAGGATGGGAGGAGGAAGAGTGTTGATGAGCCATGAAGCTAGGGGACAGCAGGAGCTGAGTCATAAAGACCTTGTGTGCCCTTGTGTGGTTTGGCTTTAATAACCCTAGGAGGCCATCAAAGGGTTTCCAGCCCGGGCGTGACCAAACCAAATTTGCCTGATCTTTCTGGCTGTTCTGTGGAGAATGGATCAGAGGGGAAAAACTAGAGGAATGCAGGGAGATCGGGAGGAGGGTGCTCAGGGTGCCCAACTCCCCCTGGTTTGCCCAATTAGGACTTTCCTAATTTTAGCACTGGAAGTTCTGCATTCCAGAAACTTCTCCTTCCACATCCCCAGCCTCACCCTGAGTCCTGGGCAAACAGGGACAGTTGGTCATCCTGAGGCTGCTGCAGGTCCAGGTGAGAGCTACAAAGATGCAGAGAAGGCTCCAGGTTGCTTCACAGAGAGACAAACGCCACTTGTCTGCTATTGCTCCGACAGACCTCCCTCATTCAGAAACCATACCAGGGAACCCTTAGTGAGTGAAAGGCTGGGTAGGTCAGAACTGCAGGGCCACTGAATTCCAGGAGAGGAACAAATCATGATGGCTAAGGTCTAAGACATTCCTTTTTTCAAAAAATAACATTTTCTTTTGGATGCAAACAATCTCATTATGAGTCTCTATTATTCTTGTTAAAATCATCCTCGTTTGATAGTTAATATCATTCGACCTGTTCATAGCCAGGACTGAAAGTTGAATGAATCACGAGAGGATTCTGACTTCTTGTTCTAATACCACAATGACAGTTCACCTTCCAAATAAGATAGATGTGAACAGTTTAGTTGTTACCAGAGGAAAAGGGGCATAAAAGGGGTAGAAAAGGGCAAAGAGGGTCAAGTATATGGTGACGGAAGGAGATTTAACTTTGGGTGGTGAACACACACTGCAATATACAGATGATGTATTATAGACTTGTACTTGAAAACTATGCAATTTTATTAACCAATGTCCCTTCAATAACTTTAATTTAAAAAAAGGGAGATGTAGAGACATAAGCTTACAAACGCTTAAGAATTCAGTCTCACTTCAGCTGTTGTTTGTCTAGCTCTCATTTCATATTTTACAATCCATCCCTGGAGTTGTCTGGATACTCTGAGGAAAGCTATAACAAGTTGAGCATTTTTAACTATTAGTTTTATTAAAAGTTTTTTTATTTTCCCTGGGATCCAAAAGAAAAGTAATTGTAATAATTATCTGAGAATTGGAGCATAGGGGAAAAAGTGGCATAAGGTCACAGAATTTAGGAGGTTTTGCTGTGCAACAAAATATTTTATGACAATAACAACAACTTACTGTCAAGTAACTAGTACATTACCCATAGTGTAGGAGAAATGTATGAAATAAGATTTGACTAAGACTTCAAGATAAACTGTTTTGGAATCATGTTGCTAGAAATGGGGTAGTTAATGGAAGGGGCAGATGATTTAATAGCTGAATGATAACTGGGAATTTTATTTCAATCATCATTCGGTTGGCTAAACAAACTCTAAAAATGTGTTTTGGAGAGAATTCAATACAAAAAGTGTTAATTCAGTTTTAATTATCTCAGCAACAGCTAATCAAAAGATCTCTTCCAAGTGTTAGCATTTTGGAATCCCAGAGTTAAATCCATGATTCGCCAAGTATTTGTCTAAAACCTACTATGCTCCATTAGCAGGAATTACTAAACTTAAATTTTTTTTTTTTGGTCAAAGAAGAGGGAAAGTGCAGGCTTGTATGAGGCGGGGGTGTGGGGGAGGTATTTATAGGCGGGGCCTGAAAGAGGCATGCATCACTTTTACCTATATGTCATGGCCAAGACACAGGTGTATGGTCTCACTTAACTGCAAAGAAACTTGATAAATATGGTCTACACACGTGTATAGAGTGAAAGGAAGAGGATTTGGTGAATTCTTACTCAATTTACATCCAGTAGAGCATGTGGCATATGCTAAATACTCAATAACTCTTTGTTGAATGTTCGTCTGGTCTAAGGTTCAGATTCCTCAATATAAAGTTGGGCTAATATTGTTGCCACTTTGAATTCTGGTCAAGATGACAGAGTAGGTAAATGCTATAGTCATCTGCTTCACGACCACAACTAAACTACAGAACAACCCTCATCAAGAACCATCTGAAGTCTAGCTGAAGTTCTACAACTAAGGACATACAGAAGAAACCACGTGGAGACTGGTATGTGGGGTGAAGATGTGGAACAAGCTGGTCCCACACGCATGTGTGGTGGTTTAGAAAAGTTGCAGAAGTCCTCTCTAGGAGAGAGGAGTCTCAACCCCACACCGGACTCCCCAGCCCAGGTTTCCAGTGGCGGGAAGAGAAGTCTCCACAGCCTCTGGCTCTGAATACCAGCAGAGACTGTGGCTGAGTGAGATCACAGGTAGCTGAAGTTGTAGACATTCCTCTTAAAGGGTCCACACACAGACTTACTCGCTGATGAACTCACTCTGAGCTCAAGCACTGGGGCAGCAGCTTGAAAGTCTCCCAGGACATACAGGGAGGAATTGAATTGTCTGGCTTCAGGGCAAGGATGGACTGGGCAGCTTTCTTCCAAAGAGAAGTGCTGATAGAATCCATTGTTCCTTTGCTGAGTCTTCTCCCCAACCCAGTGTGCAGACACAGATCACTGCCATATCTGAGTCTCCATCAACCTGGCTAATACCATTAGCCCTACTCCAGTGATTCCCTGAGACTTCTCCCAACCCAACTTGCAGGCCCACCCAAGCCACTTCCAGTGGCTTTTCCATACAAACTGTCTGTCCTGGCTCATGCTGCAGACTTCCCTAAAATCTCTCAAAGGTTCACAAACCCAAAACAAGAAGCATCTGGTCTTGGTGTGCCCTGTATCTCTAGCTGAGAAGCCCCCAAGGCTGGCACTAGCAGCAGGCAGCTTTGGTTCACAGCTGGGCCTTTCGAAGCATCTCCAAGCCCTGCACAAGTGGCAACCTCTGCGCCATCACTTCGTAGCTTATACCAAGTGGCCCCGGGCAGGGCAAAGATAGTGGCTGACGTTGGCCTGAACCAGAGCCCCTCTCAAGAGTCCCCAGAACCAACACACCCAGTGACCAGCTTCAAACCACACCAGACACCA
>NW_011893575.1:5163-6197 GCF_000151845.1 Pteropus vampyrus
CATCACTTCATAGCTTATACCAAGTGGCCCCGGGCAGGGCAGAGATAGTGGCTGACGTTGGCCTGAACCAGAGCCCCTCTCAAGAGTCCCCAGAACCAACACACCCAGTGACCAGCTTCAAACCACACCAGACACCACCTAACCACCTCCACAGGAAAAAAAAAAAAATGCACCGAAAGGGCAGGTCTACACAGGTACCAGAACTCTGCTAAAGTGAATCTTACTCTGTAGGGTCAACCCCTGAACAATAGCTCCTCCATTATAGTCACAGCCAGTCCTCACAACCAATGAGCCTGAGAGTTAATCTCACTTACTGATGTGCCAAGGGCAGCCAAGGCTCAATTACAACAGAGAGGCACACACAACCCATACAAGGGACATACTCGGAGCACCCAGCTCAGGTGACCAGGGAGACTGTGCCACTGAGCCTCACAGGACGCCTACAACATGAGGCCACTGTTCTAAGACAGGGAGACAAAGCAGCTCCACCTACTACATAGAAAGAAACACAGGGAAGGAACCAAAATGAAGAAACAGAGAAACATTTCCCAAATGAAAGAACAGAACAAAGATTTAGAAAAAAGAACTAAACAAATGGAGACAAGTGATCTGCCAGATGCAGAGTTTAAAACTCTGGTTATAAAGATGCTCAATGATCTCAGCGAGCATCTTCAGATAGAAAACATAAAAATGAAAATAGAAAACCTAAAAAAACAGTCAGAAATAAGGAATGCAATGACTGAAATGAAGAATACATGGAAGGGAATTGACAGTAGATTAGGTAAAGCAGAAGATCAAATCAGCAATTTAGAAGATAAGGTAGCAGAAAACACATACTCAGAATAGCAACCAAAAAAAAAATCCAAAAAAATGAGGTAGGTTAAGGAGCCTCTGGGACAACATCAAGCATAACAGCATTTACATCATAGGGATATCAGCAGAAGAAGAGAGCGTTAGGAATTGAACACCTATTTGAAGAAATAATGATGAAGAATTTCCTTAACCTGGTGGAGGAAATAGACATACAAACACAG
>NW_011893576.1:0-534 GCF_000151845.1 Pteropus vampyrus
TTTTTTTTAAGAAAAGAGAGTCTCAGTCCTGAGGTTTTGGGTGTAGGAACCCTGTGAAAGGCACAGGTGCCAGGGCATGGGGGTAGGGGGGCCGGTGGGCGGAGTCGGGGGGCAGTGCTGGGGTGAGGTCAGGCTCGAGGACATGTACAGGGAGACCAGGAGAAGCAGGGTGACCCGAGCAGAAGCACAGGCAGGGCAGACGCTGCTGAATGAGGCTCCGATAGTCCCGAAACCTCAGGCTCGGGCAGAGTGTCCCCACCGAGGCCAGCGTCACAGGCAGGGCAGGTCACAGAGGGCTTTCTAGGCCAGCGAAGACGGCGATCTATACCGGGTGCAGTGAGGATACTGAGGACCTCCGAGCTCCGACCTGATCCGATCTGTTTTCCAGAAGGATCGTCCGGGCACCGAGATGCAAGGGGGCTTGCAGAGTCCAGCGACGCTGACGGGCCTGTCGGGAGCTTCTGCAGGGCCCCGGGGCGCTGCACGGGGCACGCGGCGGCCGAGCTGCGGTCGGGTTTCCTTTCTGAACTCCAC
>NW_011893576.1:2279-2653 GCF_000151845.1 Pteropus vampyrus
GAGGGGCCTGTGGCGGAGCGTGGAAAGAATTCGACACGCACGCCAAAGTTGGCGCGCAATGGAAAGCTGGTCAGAACGGGGGTGACGCTCCACAGACAGAGTGCGGTCGGAGGCAGAGAGCGGGAGGGACAGTGAGAGGGAGACAGAGGAAAGGCACCAGGAGGGCCCCTGAGCGACGAGGGCGTTCAGCTTCTATGTCGTTCCCGAGATCGCATTCCCTCTGATGCGGGCATCCAGTGAGGGAGGGGAGGGGCACGCAGCACGACAAGGTAAGACTGTGGAGAGAGAAAGGCCAGCTGGCAGTGCCCAGCCTTGAATCCTTAGATCCCCCAAGGTCCCAGCCACAGGGAAGGACTCTTGGTCCCTGGTCCCCC
>NW_011893576.1:4426-6192 GCF_000151845.1 Pteropus vampyrus
GGGGGCTGCCGTGGGGTGTGGGGGAGGCACCCGGCGTCGGTGGCTGCCTCGGGCCCGAAGGAGCGCGTCGGGAGGATTCCGGGGAGCTCGGAGCCCCGGGAACAAGTGTCACGGAGCGCTGGGAGGGACGGACCAGGGCAGCCCCGCCCCTCGGCGAGGACCCATTCTGCGCGACGATTGATTCGTGCCGGCCTCCTCGACACCGCATCTGGTTCCTCCGAGCCTCAGTTTCCTCATCGGTGAAGGGGTCAGTCACCTCTGTGATACTTACCTCCTGGGATTCTTGTGAGACTTAAAGCGATGTCACATGTCACACGCCTCTCCGCGTGGGGACTTTTACAACTATCGAGGGCTTGCTCTGTGGCAGCCTGGGACCCCGAGGCCCCAGGTTCCCTGACTCTGGTGGAGGGACATAAGGTAACCGTGAGATCTCCCTTTTCACAGCGGCAGGTGGGTCCGCTGGGAGGCGACCTGCCTGGCCCCGCCTCCTGCACCAGTGACGGGAGCCGAGCAGGAGGAGGTGTGGCCTTGAGCTGGGGTTAGATGCTGACACTCGCAGTGTTTTTGGCGGCACGCGATGGGGGCTTTTCTCTCCTACAGATGGACTTTGCCTTGGAAGCGCTACAGCAGGCCTTGCTTTTACACTCACGGTGGACCCTGGTACGACTTGGTTCGCTCATCTGTAAATGGGGCTCTTCGTTTCTACTTCATGGGACTGTTTGACACTTACTGCAGGGCTCTGAGTGGCACCTGGCGTGAGATTTGCCGTAATTCCCTGCCTGTACTGCACCTGGGATCATCCACAGCCATCCTAGACCTCCGCCTTGTGCCATGGCCACGTCCCTGGAGCTTTGGGGCTGTGATCTCCTCCCTCTCTCTGGATTCTGGGGCTTGGAGAACACACTTAAGTCTAAGTCCTTTGGCAAGGGAGACAAGGAGTGGGCCGTGGCAGGATGGCTTGACGTCCAGGAGCACCCGTAGAGGTGTGCTGGCCACCAGAGGCAGGTGCGTGATCAGTGTGTCCACACTGAGTCCTGCACAGAAGACCGCCAGCCATTTCCCTGACCTGCATCTCGCACGGGGCCTGGGCCTCGGCTGCTCGTCAGTCTTGCCCAGTGGCTGTGTTCAGTGCTCCAGCTCACCCCTCTGACTCTTGGACATGTATGTCTTCCCAGCAGAGGAATGGGGGCCCCCAAGAAGCCCCAGCCATCTCTCCCAAAGCACCCCTTTCAGAGTCTCAGATTACTGGCAGCATTTGTTGCCTGAATCAAAGTCCGGATATCCAGTTGATGTGGGACTGGCAAATGGAAGCGCCGACGATAATCTCGTGAGGTTGGCGGGCTCCCTTGCTCCCTGGAGATGTGTCTAGCAGAAGAGCCCAAAGCCATGCCGACAGATCCAGCACGTGGTCTCTGCCCTACCGCTGGGAGTGTCAGCCGCCTGCTTGCTGAGGGGTTCCAACAAGAGAGGGGGCTGCTACCGTGTGGACCTGAGCGAACCGCCCTAGACTTTCCCTAGTGCTGATTGTCCCAGTCCCACAGGCAGAACGGCGGTTCCTAACACACTTCCTACACTACATACTCAGCCGAGAGGCCACAGGCTGCTCAGGGAAGCTTGACATTACACTCAGTAAATGGAGCAGGACAGTGTTGAGGTGAGAGTTAGATGATGTATTTCTGGGATCATTTTTTCCTTAAAGACTACGCATTGCCACTTTTTAGCTTACGAAAAATGGAAGTAGTTCTTCAGAGATGAGTGGCCCGAGT
>NW_011893577.1:0-1251 GCF_000151845.1 Pteropus vampyrus
GCCCTGGGAAAAGTCGCAGTGTTCTTTCGTCTCAGGGTGAGTATGTGGCAGAGGCCGGGGGCCCCATGACGTGGCAGACAGCCTGGGTTTATGGACACCGAGGGGACATCCCGAGGGCCGTGGAGGTCTGTGACTGGCCCACTTCAGTTTCAGAATGGGACGTCAGAGTTGGTTCTTTGAACTAGAAAAGCCTGGAGACTCCGATGAAGGAGACGGAGCAGGCAGGAACCAGGGTGCTGGGGACAGAAAGCACCAGGTCACAGATCAAGCAGGTTAAAAATAGATAACAGGGAAGTACTCAGAATGACCTGATGCCAGAACACCTGGAAGCTTAGACAAAACGGACAAATTCCCAGAACGGCGTCAGTTACTGGAACTGATTCTAGAAGAAACAGAAAGCCTGGGACACTCTGTGACTGTTAGAACGCTGCCTCGGTGATGGGAAGCTGGCCGATGGGGCGGTGGGTGGGGGGTGCCGGGCGTGGTGGTCCCAGCGACCTGCCAAGGAACGTCCCTCTGGTCCCCTCTGCTCCGTGCACAGGCAGCTCAGTTAGTCCCGGGGTGGAGTCGCACAGGACGCAGGCTTGTGGGGCTGCCACTTGTCACGGTCCTCTGGAGAGTGACCCAGTCCTTGCCATATCAACAGTCATGTCCACGTTGGGATGGACCTCCCTGTGCCCAGGAGGGCGGGGAGTCCCCAGGGAAAAATTCCAGACATTCCTTCATCCTCTGGGGGGGATGTGTGACCCCCAAGATGAGACCAGGAGAGAACACCGCTCTGCCTGCTGACCCGCTCGTCTCTGAAAGGCCCCCGGTCTGTCTCGGAGCGGGCTCCTCCAGCCTGTCTGCTGGCCCTCTCTCCATGCGGGGCGGGCGGGGCAGGGAGCTGGGCCGACAGCCTGCGTTCCTTCCTGGGCTCCAGTGCTCGTGAGGCTGGGGCACTGCGGGCGGCTGGCTGTTCGGGAGGCGATGCCGGCATCCACCGGTGCCCAGGAGCAAGTTACCCGTGCGGTGGCCGTCCAGGCCCGGTGGACACCTGCGGGACGTGCAGGGATGGCCCTGCCCTGTCACGCCGCCTGTCTCTCCCCTCCAGGAGCGGCTGCTCATGAGTCTCCTGCCCCGGAATGTCGCCATGGAGATGAAGGAAGACTTCCTGAAGCCCCCAGAGAGGATTTTCCACAAGATTTACATCCAGCGGCATGACAACGTGAGGTGGGCTGCGTGGTGGGCCTGGGAGCGGGGGCGGGCTGA
>NW_011893577.1:3828-4096 GCF_000151845.1 Pteropus vampyrus
CCCGCCCACCTTAACTCTCACCACGCCTGCCCCACCCACCTCAACTCACCACACCCTCCTCCCCGCCCACTCCAGCTCTCACCACGCCCTCCGCCCACCTTAACTCACCACGCCACGCCCCGCCCACCTTAACTCTCACCTCGTCCCACCCACTTCAATTCACCACGCCCTCCTCCCCGCCCACTCCATCTCTCACCACGCCCCGCCCACCTCAACTCACCACGCCCAGCTCACCACGCCCCGCCCCCTTAACTCTCACCACGCCCTC
>NW_011893577.1:4146-4435 GCF_000151845.1 Pteropus vampyrus
CGCCCACTCGAGCTCTCACCACACCCCGACCCGCCCACTTTAACTCTCACCACGCCCCTCCCACCTCAACTCACCACACCCTCCTCCCCGCCCACTCCAGCTCTCACCACGCCCTCCGCCCGCCTTAACTCTCACCACGCCCCACCCACCTCAACTCACCACGCCCTCCGCCCTGCCCACTCCAGCTCACCACGCCCCGCCCCCTTAACTCTCACCACGCCCCGCCCCCCAGCTCTCACCACACCCCGACCCGCCCACCTTAACTCTCACCACGCCCCGCCCACCTTAA
>NW_011893578.1:0-370 GCF_000151845.1 Pteropus vampyrus
GGGGCCCGGACTCAGAGGTTCGAGTGGGCTGGTTCCGATGAAAGCCCAGCCTTTTTACCTGCGCGGAATCCTGTCTCCGTCCAGATGTTGGGTGTTCCAGGCTCAGAACGGGGGTCCGTGCGCGTCCCGCTGGCGCACAACAGACCCTGTGCGGGCGGGGCGCGGAGATGGGAGGCGGGTCGGTCACCTTCCTCCGCAGCAGCGGGGGCTGCGGGGGAGGGCAGCGCCGGGAGGGCGCGGGGGGCCGGAGCCGAGGGCCCTGCCTGGGTCTGGAGGGGAAGCCTGCTTTGGACAGGGCAGCGGTTCTCAGAGCGTGTCCGGGCTCCCTGAGCTGTCATACCGTTTTCCTGGTAATACCAGGATGGTATTT
>NW_011893578.1:420-1351 GCF_000151845.1 Pteropus vampyrus
GGGGCCCGGACTCAGAGGTTCGAGTGGGCTGGTTCCGATGAAAGCCCAGCCTTTTTACCTGCGCGGAATCCTGTCTCCGTCCAGATGTTGGGTGTCCCAGGCTCAGAACGGGGGTCCGTGCGCGTCCCGCTGGCGCACAACAGACCCTGTGCGGGCGGGGCGGGAGATGGGTCACCGCCGGTCGGTCACCTTCCTCGGCAGCAGCGGGGGCTGCGGGGGAGGGCAGCGCCGGGAGGGCGCGGGGGGTCGGAGCCGAGGGCCCTGCCTGGGTCTGGAGGGAAGCCTGCTTTGGACAGGGCAGCGGTTCTCAGAGCGTGTCCGGGCTCCCTGAGCTGTCATACCGTTTTCCTGGTAATACCAGGATGGTATTTGCCTTTTTCACTCTCTCTCAGGGGTTAACTCTGTTTTTTCCGGGGACCACCCGTCCTGTGATATCCCACTGAATTCAGCAGCAGAAGGGAGAATCCAGCTATCAGCAAACAGGAGAGTCACAAAAATCACAGTTGCCACTCTTCTCACGAATTGTTTTTGTTTGGAAAATGCCCTTGTTCTTCATTTACTATTAACGACAGTAATGTGTAGTAGATTAATTATAATTTTGGAGTGAAACAAGTACTTTTTAAAGTCCTTACCTTAACTCTTAGTACAGGAATCGTAGATAGATCTCGCCCACATAAACAGCAGCCCTTTGGGGTCCTCAGTGACTGTCACAAGTGTAAAGTGGGCTTTAGACCAAAAAGTTCCCGAACCGCGGGGAGGACCGAGTCTCAGGTCCAGTCCCGAGACTGCTGGGCTCGGTGTGAATCACCGCTGGTTGTTAAGCAGGTGCTGAGGTGGGTACCTGCCGCTCTTCCCCTTATGCTGGGATTACAGGGAGCAGCTACTGAAAGCGCCCAGGGTGGGCGACCCCCTGCGCATCGCGGGCGTCCAG
>NW_011893578.1:2131-3669 GCF_000151845.1 Pteropus vampyrus
GAGCTGTCATACCGTTTTCCTGGTAATACCAGGATGGTATTTGCCTTTTTCACTCTCTCTCAGGGGTTAACTCTGTTTTTTCCGGGGACCACCCGGCCTGTGATATCCCATTGAATTCAGCAGCAGAAGGGAGAATCCAGCTATCAGCAAACAGGAGGGTCACAAAAATCACAGTTGCCACTCTTCTCACGAATCGTTTTTGTTTGGAAAATGTCCTTGTTCTTCATTTACTATTAACGACAGTAATGTGCAGTAGGTTAATTATTATTTTGGAGTGAAACAAGTACTTTTTAAAGTCCTTACCTTAATTCTTAGTACAGGAATCGTAGATAGATCTCGCCCACATAAACAGCAGCCCTTTGGGGTCCTCAGTGACTGTCACAAGTGTAAAGTGGGCTTTAGACGAAAAAGTTCCCGAACCGCAGGGAGGACCGAGTCTCAGGTCCAGTCCCGAGACTGCTGGGCTCGGTGTGAATCACCGCTGGTTGTTAAGCAGGTGCTGAGGTAGGTACCTGCCGCTCTTCCCCTTATGCTGGGATTACAGGGAGCAGCTACTGAAAGCGCCCAGGGTGGGCGACCCCCTGCGCATCGCGGGCGTCCAGGTGTCTGTCCAGGGGCGTGGGCGCTGAAGCCCCGCTCTCGGCCCCTCCCCACCAGGTATCTTCTGTACGATGTCAATCCCCCCGAGGGCTTCAACCTCCGCAGGGACGTCTACATCCGCATGGCCTCCCTGCTGAAGACGCTGCTGAAGACGGAGGAGTGGGTGCTGGTGCTGCCCCCGTGGGGCCGCCTCTACCACTGGCAGAGCCCCGACATTCACCAGGTCCGGATCCCCTGGGCCGACTTCTTTGATCTCCCGAGTCTCAACAGAAACATCCCCGTCATTGAGTACGAGCAGTTCATTGCAGGTGAGGTGCTGGCACAGCCGTTGGCCCGGCCCAGAGCTCGGCCAGTGCTGTCACCTGGGCCTTTGCTCCGTACCTGGCCCTGCTTCCGTTTCCCACGCTCCCAGCGACCTTGTCTGTCGGGTTGTCCTGGGAAGTGGATGTCAGGTGTGTGAGCTGCGCCCGTCGCCTCCGTCAGCTGTGGCAGCCAGGAGAGGTGGGCAGCGAGGCCAGAGTCGCCTTGACGAAGCTGCTGGCCCGGGCCGGCTGTCCTAGCAGGACAGCTCCCCGTGCAGAAAGGTGCGTGTGGCACTGACCTTGCGACGTCTCACCGCACTGCTGGTGAGGACGTGTGACGACACGCCGTTTCCCTTAATCTTCCTCCATCTCTCCTTTTAAATTCTTTTGAGAGAAAAGTTGAAGATTTTCTTAGAGTGAAGGTTTCTTGAGCTTATTGGTACGTTTAAGAAGTCAGTGAAACGTCTTTTAACTTCTCCAAGGCCTGGCAGAGTGACCTGTCTAAGTGCCAGTACTCCGACGTCATTGACGGGCCACGTCTCTAAGTGGCGGATGCTCTAACATTGGTTGAGTCCTACTCTGCGGGACGGCACAGCTCAGAGGCAGTGCTCCCCCAGGAGACGGTGGCTTGCACGC
>NW_011893579.1:0-764 GCF_000151845.1 Pteropus vampyrus
AAGGCCTACATCGCCACGCAGGGGCCCCTGGCAGAGACCACAGAGGACTTCTGGCGCATGCTCTGGGAGAACAACTCGACCATCGTGGTGATGCTAACCAAGCTGCGCGAGATGGGCCGGGTAGGCGGGGCCGTGGGGGGCCGTGGGGGGCCGTGGGGGCCGGCGGGGCCCCGGACAGGGCTGACCACAGCTGCCGCCCCCTCCGCAGGAGAAATGTCACCAGTACTGGCCGGCCGAGCGCTCTGCCCGCTACCAGTACTTCGTGGTGGACCCGATGGCGGAGTACAACATGCCTCAGTACATCCTGCGGGAGTTCAAGGTCACGGACGCCCGGGTGAGTGCGGCGCCGGGCTGGCGGGCCGGGCTCGGCATCCGCCTGGTGGTCCGGACAGCGCATCCCGAGCTGAGGGCAGAGCAAAGGCCCAGGGGTGGGAACAAGCCTGGGAGGTTGTGGGGAAAAGAGCGAGTTGACCAGTTGACCAGTCTCCTACCACCAGGTGGGTGGAAAAGAGGGCCAGGCCCCTGTGCTGACCGTGTCGTGTCCCCATTGGGGCGGGCACGCACCACTCACTGGAGAACATGGCCCAAGGGGGTCACATGACAGGGGGGTGGGGTGTGCCCTGGAAGCAGCCACCGTGGAGGACCGTGTTAGAGGCTTGGAACCCGGGTGAGAGAGATCAGGGGTGCTGGGCGGTGGGAACGAGCCGTGGGACGGAAAAGGGTGGTGAAGGGTGGCAGTCGGCACCACGGGGTGGGGAGGGATG
>NW_011893579.1:814-1219 GCF_000151845.1 Pteropus vampyrus
CCCAGGGGTGGGAACAAGCCTGGGAGGTTGTGGGGAAAAGAGCGAGTTGACCAGTTGACCAGTCTCCTACCACCAGGTGGGTGGAAAAGAGGGCCGGGCCCCTGTGCTGTCCCCGTCGTGTCCCCATTGGGGCGGGCACCACTCACTGGGGAACATGGCCCAAGGGGGTCACATGACAGGGGGGTGGGGTGTGCCCTGGAAGCAGCCACCGTGGAGGACCGTGTTAGAGGCTTGGAACCTGGGTGAGAGAGATCAGGGGTGCTGGGCGGTGGGAACAAGCCGTGGGACGGAAAAGGGTGGTGAAGGGTGGCGGTCGGCACCACGGCGTGGGGAGGGGTGGGAGGGGGAGGGGCGCTGTCGGTGGTGGGTGAAGGACAGCTCCGAGGTGGCGGGGAGTGGCAGGGG
>NW_011893579.1:2733-3583 GCF_000151845.1 Pteropus vampyrus
GCACGGCGGAGGGCCGTGGAGATGGAGAACGGGACCGGGGAGGGCGGCTGCGGGTTGCACGGCGGGATGATGGGGCAGGACGGAGGACGGCCGAGAATGGCGGTGTCAGGTGTCACTGTGGCCGCGGCGGGTGGGACAGGGTAGGACGTGGGGCGAGAGGAGCACGTTGGGCGGTGGAGGGTGGACACGCGTCACAGGAGACGGTGTCGCTGCAACCAAAAAACAGCGAATTCATAGACGCAGAGGGCGGTGCGGTGGTTCCCGGAGGGGACGGGGCTGGGGCAGGCAGAAGAGGGCGGAGGGGTCAACGCGTGGTTGACAGGAGACGGGCGCGGGTGGCGAACACAGGCGGTGTACCGGAGGCGTGTTCCAGGGCTGTACACGTGACGCTCAGGTGATCTTAATGACCAAGGCCACCTAATAAGTTTAATTTAAAAGAAGATGGCGTCACAGGAGGGGGACAGCAGGCGTCGGGGGGAAGGTAGCGTTGGCTGCGAGACCGGAGCATCTCTGCGGGAGACGCTGCCGTTGGAGGGTGACGGACAGTGGTCATCGGGTGGCTGGCAGGAAGCGGGGCCAGGGGCGGTGTCGGCTGGTGACGGAGGGCGGGATCGGAAGTCGGCAGGGACGGAAAACGACCCTGACCATCACCGACTTCAGTAGCCAGACCGGGCTCCTCTGTGTTCCAGGATGGCCAGTCCCGGACCGTCCGGCAGTTCCAGTTCACGGACTGGCCGGAACAGGGTGTGCCAAAGTCCGGGGAGGGCTTCATCGACTTCATCGGCCAAGTGCACAAGACCAAGGAGCAGTTCGGCCAGGACGGCCCCATCTCTGTCCACTGCAGGTGAGC
>NW_011893580.1:0-2107 GCF_000151845.1 Pteropus vampyrus
TTTGATAAGAAAGAGTTTTGATTTTTAGAAACGTAAGAGAAAAACCAAAGGAAGGTTACGAAATGTTTAAAATGTTCTCGATGCCGCATATTCGTCATTGCCCCACGTGGGACATTTTCTTAAGCCCAGTCGGTTTCTCTTCGAGTGGACAGAGAAGTTCGCAGCCCCAGACCGGGAACCGTCCGCACGGAAGGGAGATGCCCCGAAGTCGGAGGCGGATTCTCTTTCATCCGCTGCTCCGTGTTGTGGAAAGATAGAAATCCGAGGGAGGAGGAGGAGGTAAGCCGAGCGTCCGCAGGCGCAGGCTCCGCGGCGTCCCCCGACTCGAGTGTGACCTCGGCAGGCCGCTTACAACGCAGAGCCTCACGCCCCGAGTTCGCGGCGTAGCCCTGTCCGCTTTCACCTCGTTTCCTGGTCAAAACGCATCAGGACACCCTGCCGAGAAACCGCTGCATCCTGAAGGACCGTTGTGCGGTCAGGTGCGGGGCCCGGGTCCCGACGCTCACAGCCGTCGCCTCGAGTGGGTATGGGGGTGAGCTGAGCAGCAGTGTCCCCCAACCACGACCCGCCCGCATGTGGTGCCCACCCAGGACCCTCCAGACGGACACAGACTTTCCTGAACTCAGTTCGCAGGACTGTCAGGAAGCTGTTCATCTTCACATAACCTGTTCCTGAGATGAGCAAAGTGTGAATTCT
Source organism: Pteropus vampyrus (assembly GCF_000151845.1). Classification (NCBI taxonomy): domain Eukaryota; kingdom Metazoa; phylum Chordata; class Mammalia; order Chiroptera; family Pteropodidae; genus Pteropus; species Pteropus vampyrus. The sequence continues at coordinate 697 of NW_011893580.1, forward strand.
GTTCTGCACACTGCGATGAATATTTACGGGGAGCCCCGGGGAGCCCCAGGCCGCCCGGCACTCCGCGCGGCCCTGTAAGGTCGAGCGATGGATCAGACGCGGACTCTGTGACAAGCTTGACGTCTTGCCTCTCCCGGGAACATCCACGCGGCTTAGAAGAACAGGAACAAGCAAAATGGGGTCACGTGAGAACAATCGGGGCGGAATGTCCTCGGGCCACTTATGCGGAATGGACGCCCTGAGCAGGAATGCTGGCGTGTCCCCTGAGTGGGCCATGCGGAGCGGGCGTCCGCGATGACAAAGTGGGCCCGGAAGCACGTCCCCGGGTCCCCCCCGCCCGCCCCGTGATGCGAAGTCAAACAGTTCCCAGGAGCCCCGGAAGCCTTCGGTCTGCAAAGTCCCCTCTTAAGCTCTAAGCAGTCAGCTTAGTGCCGGAAGGTACCGTCACCTGCATCATCCTCGTATCTCCCCGTTTCTCCCCATAAAATGAGAGAGGCGCCGAAATATCAAATCCTGTGTCGGCTCTCAGCTGCGTCCCCGAATCCACGTCTGACACTGGCCCCGGCCTTTCCTAATGTTCCATCTTCTGTCACAATGCCATTCCTCCTTCATCCCGGCTTCTGCCTGCGACGCCCGCCCAGCTACCTGCCTGCTTCCCGGCTCAGGCCCGGGTTCCATATTGCGTCCCCCCCACCCGTGCCTGCTTCCTGTCCCCCCACCAGCCATCCGTTCTGCCTGGCAGAGCCGCTGCCTGCCACCCATCACCCGGTCTGACCTTCCCCACAGACTGCGGAAGACGTAACGGCCCAGATGTGAGCGCACATTGGATTTCTCCAGACAGGTGGCAGTATTTTTTTTTCAACTTCCATTATTTTCCCATTTTTTCCTCATTTTTGAAAAATCAATAGCTTTATTTCAGAGACCCAGAGTCTAGTGCCTGCCGCCCAAACACAGGCTCTGCGCGGCGCCGTTCCCGGGCCTGGCATCGGAGAGCCGCAGGGCTTCCGGACACGGCTCACGCGTCTGTCGCAAGACGCTGTCTGGGGCAGGGCGTGGGTGGCGTAAGGGGACCCTCTGTGCTAAGCGTCGCCCGGGATGTAAATGCCGGGGAGAGGCCCGGATCCGGTCCGTCTGTAAGCTGTCACGTGGTCGTGTTGCTCGAGGGGGTGACGTGCGGAAGGACGCGGGCTCCCTCACTGACGTGGGGGCACCGCGTCCACTCCCAGCTGGGGTGCGGCAGTTAGGGCTGCGATTGTCCAGACGTTTGAGTCTTGTCTTTCGCTAATAATTTCGTCCTGAGCCCTTGGGGAGACGCGGTCTGCTCCTGATTCTCCAGGGAGAGGAGCATTTCTGGCCACCTCTGTGTAAAGACCTCACCCTTCCGTTTCCTGACAGGGAAGTATGGTGGGTG
>NW_011893580.1:3953-4767 GCF_000151845.1 Pteropus vampyrus
GAGCCAGCGGGCTGTGAAGACTCCATGGAGGTATTTGCTTGCTGGGTGTGCGGCTGTGAATCTGGAGTTAGACGTGCAGAGTGTGTGCGTGCGCGTGTGTGTGCATGTGCGTGTGTGTGTGCGTGTATCTCGTCGCACGTGTCCCCAGACACCTGCGGGACGGGCCAGCAGAGGTGAGCCGAACCGGCTGCATCCCGCCCGCGCCCCTGCAGCCTTGCGGGGTGACTGGGGTGGGGCCTCCCCGTTTGTCCGCCCTTGTCTGAATCCCGTCTCTCTCCCTCCGCAGCTGGGGACAGTGGACCACCCCGGTGACACCTTTCAAACGACATCTGCGTTTTTCCCCTAATCCTTCTCGGTTCTTTCCCATTACTCGCCACCACCTTCCTGCTCTCTGGCTACTTCAGGTCCCGGATGAAGGGGGGGTCGTGGGGTGCGGGGGATGAGCTGGCTTCCCCACTCTCGGAGGGCACAGCTGGCCCTCGGGGACCCGCCTCTGCCGCCACGACTTCCGGTCCTGGGCCGCGGCCGCCTGGCCCCAGGCAGGGCCGCGGCACCGGCCATGGCAGCTGGACAGTGGCCAGTGCGGTAATTGCGGTCCGTTCTATGCGAACCCTGGGAAGCTGCGTCTTCCTGGAAATTACATGGTAAATAATGACATTTGCAGGGAACAAATAATTCAACTATTCGTTACCATGTCAAATGCAATTTTAAGATCTGATGAGGCAAATCTTGTTTAGGAGATGAAAACAGAGGACATAAAGCGGGTAATTGCCCAGTGATTAAACTGGAGACGCCACGCGTGTATGATTAATGC
>NW_011893581.1:0-536 GCF_000151845.1 Pteropus vampyrus
GACGAGATGATGTCCCCCCACCAAAGACATCACGTCCTAATGCCCCGAACCCATGAATCTGTTAGGTCACGTGGCAAGGGGCATTTAAGGGGACACGTGGAATCAGGATGCTCATCGGCTGACCTTAAGGTAAGAAGATGCTTTTGGGTAATTCAGGGGGACCCACGTAACCACACAGTCCTTGAACGACAGGAAAGGGAGGAAGAAGAGCTGGCGGATGTGCTGCCCCGGGAGAAAGGCCGGGGTGGCCACGGGTGGCTTTGCCGCTGGATGAAGGGGCCACGAGCCCAGGAACCCGGAAAAGGCAAGAAGTGGATTCCTCTGGGAGCTTCCAGAAGGAACCTCACCCTGCCAACATCTTGCCTGTCGCCTGGGGAGACCCATTTCAGACTCTGGGCCTCCAGAACGAACCGCGAGATAATCAGTGTGTGTGGTTTCAAGCCGCTGAGTTTGCGGTGATTTGTTGCAGCAGAGGCAGAAAATTGACACACAGCACGGACTCGCTGAGTCCTCGAAGAGCGCCCGCCCGGCCCCGC
>NW_011893581.1:3716-5968 GCF_000151845.1 Pteropus vampyrus
GGGTGGCGATCCACCAGCACTTCCGGCCTCCTGGGTGGCCAAAGTGGATCAGGGGACGCGGTTTCAACCAGTGGCCTTTGGAGGCTGAGCCGAGCTAACGACGCCCTGGTGGGGCCCTGGCAGCGTCATCGGCAGATGCTCGCTCCGAGAAAGACATTTTAGGGGCAACGAGATTAGATGCCATCCCTTCCTTCCCTGCCAGCACAGCCTTTCCAAACGCGTTTCTACATAGCCCAAGTTCATGCAGCCATTCGACAGTGACGCCTGCCCTTACTGACTTATGTCCCCAACCCGGTGACACGTCCGTTCTCTGTCACCTTCGCAATGTCCACGTCGGCAGGCAGAGAGTGGAGTCTTCCTGGTATTTTAGAACAAAACTCAACATATAAAGTTTCTTAGACACTGACTAGTGAATTGAAACGAACACGCAACATCGCTGCGCATTCACGATTCCCCGTGAGCGCGTAAGCTCTACGCGAATTCGAACGCCATGATCTGCGATGAGCAGCTGCCTCTTCTCTCCTCTTCCTCTTTTCTGGAACCCACAGAAAGTAACCGCCCTGTGCCGTCCGTCAGCTCCCTTCACGCAGCACCGACAGGGTCCCGGCTTCCAAAGTCACGGTCTTTTCTTAGGAAAAGCCACCTCGTCTGTGGATCTGATAGCACATTTATTTTGGAAAACTGGGGAGTTCTTGATACACACTCCCGACCTCTGTTTTAAATTATTGCCTCGGGCCTTCCTGCCAAACTCGTCCTGTATAAAGGGACTCAGGGCTAAGTGTGTAAATAATTTTTAAAATTCCACTGGTAGTGATTTGGAAATAAGAGGGGTTTTCTTTCTCTCTCTTTTTTTTTTTTTTTTTTTTTTTTTTTTTTTTTTCCTCCCTCCCCCACACCCACCACCATTATGCATTTTCGGCGAGAACAATGTCACCACGAGCGGGGGGACTCGTGCTGCTAGGGCTACAAAGGAATTTAACATTGTTTTTTAATTTGGAACACAGGTCGAGTCTATTAAAACTTCTTGTGCCCCGGGTATATAAAATTTGTACTTTATATCATCACAAAGCTTTAGAGTATTAAGTAATTCATTTAATTAAACAAGCAATTTTTGGACCTTGGGCCCCACTCTGGATGTAAAAAAAGTTTTATAAATTTCAAAGACTGTGGAGGCACGTGATGGACCCTGTGGACCTAGAAAAATCAAGGCCATCACTCGTGCAGATGGACTGATGGACAAAGGATTGGGGTGCCCCCAGGTTTAGACACATTCGAGAGTGTTTAATATCTTTATTTTAACATAATAAGGTTTGCTGATCAAGCAGACATCTGAGGATTTGCTGCCCAGCATCTGTTCCTTTTTCCTGGAGAGGTATCCCCCTTTCCCTCTGGGGGGCCACTCCCTGCCTAACTCTCACACAAAGGGTTCAGACGGGGCTCCAGGTGGGCAGCAGGGACCCAGGACCCAGGGCCACGGCGATTGGTTCAAGGGCAGTCATGTGACTTGACGAGAGCCAATGAGCAACCACAGATAGCGACAGGCATGCTGGGACCAAGGCACTCACTCTCTTTAAAGCCCTGGAGCTGGGGCCGTTATCCGGTGACCACCACAGGTGAGAGTGCCACTGCCAGTGGCCACCACGAAGAGCCCAAGATGGACTCAACATGGAGAAGAATTAGAGGGAAAAAGAGAGAGTCCAGAACTGCATCTCGATGACACTGTTTAGACCCCTACATCCAACTATGCCCTAAGCTGGCAACTGTAGTCAAATGAGACAATAAGTTATGTTTTGTTTTGTTTTTTTAGGCGAGGCAGCCCTTGGTTGACCTCACAGATTGCAAGGACCTTGTCAGCTCACAATCCCTTATTACTTTTATTTTTTATGCCTACAGCACCTGGTCTTCCTAGGTGGTCTCCCATCCAAGTACTCACTGGGCCTGACCCTGCTTAGCTTCCGAGGTCAGACGGGATCGGGCTTGTTCGGGGTGGCAAGGCTGTAGACAAGAGGTTATTTTTTGTTCTTAACCCGGTTAGGGTTTCTCTCCCTTGCAACCAAAGAGACATAAGCCGATTTGCCTGGGAGTTTATCGACGGGGTGCTGGGACAAGCATGGAGGGTACCTCTGGGGAGCCACCTGCCAGCTTCTCTCTCCCGCCGTAGACGCCGCAGGACGAGCCCCGGGGCCTGGCACGGCAGTGACCTTGGACGGTCACTCCCTCTCTCTGGAACTCGCATCTCGAATGGGGAAGAG
>NW_011893581.1:8565-10722 GCF_000151845.1 Pteropus vampyrus
CCTGAAGAAGGCTCAGATTGAGCTAGAGAAGACATTTTTGAAAACCAAATGCCAAAGTCACTTCGCGGGACCTAAAACGGAATTGCCGCGTGACCGTGGCGTGGGAGGCTGGTGACCACGGGCAGGGGAGCGGTGCCTGGGTCGGGGCAGACAGACAGGAGGAGACGGAGGAGAAGCCCCCGGCGTGAAATGGCCCAGGTCTCTGTTCTCCTGTTTTCGAGGGAGCCGGCAATTATTTCCACTGGGATCCAGGGAGGACTGAGATTTTTCAATTTTCCTTCAACGCGAGAAGGAAATTAGACTTTTAGTTCTGGTTCATTCGCTTCAGTTCAGAATCGCTCTCTGGTTGAAAACTCCAGTGGCCGTTTCTGGTAGAATTTTTATGCCTTCGTTCCTGCCAACTCCCCAGGCATTTCTCTCCAGCTCTTTATTTTTTTCTTTCTTTCTTCGGCCTCCAAGCTGCCGTTGCAAAATTATCCTTCTGTCTGGCACTGACGATGCCTCCACCTTCCAACGGTCTCCCGTCGGCTACTCCGGCCGCGGGATGAGGGCCGCTGTCCCGGACCTTTGTGATGAGTCCTTTGTCACAATGTACGAACGTCAGGGGTATTCGTTCTCACCGAGACGTCCAGGGTACCGGGGACTATCTCCACGCTTGTCCCCGGTCACCCACTCACACAGAGCACCCCAACAAGGCACCGTCGGTGCCGTGAGTCTTGGCCCCCAGCAGGAAAAGAGTCTTTTTGGAGGGAAAGCGGGAGGCGGACATGCGGAAGGCTGCGGTGGAGCCCGGGGCTGGACTGCCAACAGTCTCCCTGCTCTGGATCGGAAGCTTGGCCCCTCGATGTTATTCCATCTCTTCGTCAAACCCCGACTCCTCCACCTCGAGCGTTCCCTGGCAGCCGCCGAAGGACACGGTCCTGTCCAGCCTTTGGAAACTTCCTTTAAAACACTCTGAGTGTTCCCCTTAAATGCGGGACAGTCACAGGTTTCCTGGCCTGGAAAGAGAGAGCTGTTTTAAAAGGTTCCTGTCCCCCCGCCCTCCACAAGCTCTAAAACAAAGTACCTTTGTAGTCCCATTCGTGACAACACAATGCATGCGCATTGTTGGTCCTTGACACGGCTGTGGAAGTGACTTAACCCGAGTTAACTTCCCCACTTGGAAAAACGGGCCTGAAACTGCTTGCTGTGCCAACCCAGAGCCGCCTGGGGGAGCCGGCGAGGCAACTTCAGTGACTGGCCACATAGTGCCAACCTGAACGAAATACCTTTTTGTCGTGAGCTCAGTCATACCACGTTCCAGTGAGCTACGGCTGCGTAACAAGCCAGTCTAAGATGCAGTGACTTAAAATAAGAGCCGTTTCATTCAGTCTCAGGATTCTGAGGCCAGGAGTGCAGGGCAGGGTTTGGTGTGGCGATCCGTCTGTTCTACCTGGTGTCGACGGAGATGCACGACCGAGATCTGGTCCTTCTCGAAGACGGGAGGAGATTTACCTAGAATACCTCGGCCCCATCTGAAGTTTATACACTTTTCCAGTTGGGAAGAGGGCGTGGTGCTCTGAATCCCTGAGCACCATGCGAACGGGCCCGGCCAGGGTGGGCAACAGCTGTCCACGCCCGATCTAGAACCCGCCGACGGCGTTCGATCCCATCTCCGGCCTCAGTCTGTCCTGCTGACGGCTCAGTATGAGGCTGAGAAAAGAGGCCTGAAGCACCGAAGGAGGGTTGGTGAAGACGGAGCGTGACGGCTTCTCGCAAAAGATCAGAATTTTTAGCATCACGGATCATCGCAAGAAGGTCCGACCTTTGTTTCTTTTTTTTTCTCGTTTCCTTTCATTCTTTTTTTAAAAATTCCTCTTTTTTCCCATTCATTTTTCCCCTTTCATTCAACGCTATTTCTTGAGCAACTGCCAAGTTCAGAGCCCACAGTTTAGAAGAGGCAACGGATAATCACATAATCTGAATGACAAGCGTAGCACGGCAAACCAATAGCGATGCTCTGAAGCCGGGGCAACAGACTTTTGCATAAAGGACCAGAGAGCTGGTGTTTTAGGCAGTGTGCGCCATACGGTCTCTGCGGCAACTACTCAGCTCTGCCAGAAAACAGCCCGAAGTATTATTCGCAGCAGCCGACAGACGAAAAACCACCCACGCATG
>NW_011893582.1:0-319 GCF_000151845.1 Pteropus vampyrus
TGGCCGGTGTCAGCGGGGCACGCACCGGACGTCCCCCAGTGCTCCAGCAGCTCTCCCCGTTCACTTGCTGGTAGATCTGCGCTCGGTGTCACCGCATGCTGGCGCCGTCACAGTGGGTGAGGCTCTCATGTCTGTGGCTTCGGCTCAGGGCCTCGGTGAGTGTGCCCCGTCCTCTAGCAGGGCCGCACGCGACACACCATTGTCACAGTTACACACTCACGATGGAGTTTAGTCCCTGACAGGGCAAATCCCCTGGGATGCTTTTTGGTTTTGCAAAATTTCAGTGCTGCTTTTTGTTATTTAATGTAAAATCTAGAAA
>NW_011893582.1:3564-4024 GCF_000151845.1 Pteropus vampyrus
CTAAATGTTGTCTCATCGACAAGGTCACCGGCTGCTGCTGGGGCACACTCTGTTTTCCTGGTCCCACCTCGTTTCCTTGGAAGCTGACGCGGGGCGGGCCGGCCGTCCTGCGCGGTGACCGCCCACGCCCGCCGTCTCGTGCTGCACTGGAGAGCGCTCCGAGACCAGCCATCTCTCCTGTTCCCCTCGGGGCCTCCTAGGCTCTGACTGTCACTCTGGCTTGGCCACCCGTCCCTCCTTCTGGCTGTTGAGTCACTAGTGTGAGTCCTCTGGTCAGTGTCCTTGTCACTCACGCCCGGGCCACGTGGCAAGGGAAGTCCAGCACATGTCGCGGTGTGCAGAGCCTTGAGGAGCCAGGCGGTGCTGCAGGCGGCGGGGCCTGGGAGGGGACTTCCCGGCACATGGCCTCTCGAGTCACCTTTAGAAGGAGCACGAGGCTTGCCACAGTGGTGTGGCCCGC
>NW_011893582.1:5094-6688 GCF_000151845.1 Pteropus vampyrus
GGCGCCCTGCCTGGCCTTCCCCCGGCAGAGCTCACAGACGGGGCCACCTGGGGTAATCCCAGGAGGCTCCAGATCCGCCCTGAGCCCTCGCACGGAGGGCGCCATCTCTGGGGACGGTGTCTGGGGTCCCCCTGGCTGTCCCCGGCTGTCTGTCACACGCCCATCGCTCTGGCGCTGGACTCCTTCGGCCGGTAGTTACATTGCTCATGGCACCAACTGCTGAGGGCCTAACCCGTCCCGGACCGCTGTCCTCCCCCACGAGGCCCAGCACAGCCGAGGGGCAGAGAGCTGGCTTCAGGCACGGTGGCCGGTGGCTCAAAGCGCCCATGGAGCAAGCCTGGCTGCGGCCGAGCACACTCAGGAAGCCTTCTGGACAGGCGGCGGGGCCACCGTGGTGCTGGTCATCAGGATGTCACCGAAGGTGACCGTGACCCGGTGCGGGCATCCCAGAGCACCGAGCCTTCAGAACGAGACACACAGCACACGCGTCCTGAGAGAAGCTGGGGGGAGACCACGCAGGCCGGAGGGGACGATGGCCTGGCCTCGGAAGCCCGCGCTGCCCGTCGTCCCCGCCGGCGCAGCTCAGGCGGTGCCCGTCTCCCCGTCTGAGTGTCACGGCTTGGAATGGGTCGTCAGTGAAGTTCTTTGCAGAGGGAGGTCAGGGAGCCAGGGGGCCCTCAGCAGGCCAGGCAGCCGCCTTCCGACGGCGAGGGCCCCGCCTTCGGGCCGGCAGAGGGAGCCGGTGTCCTCGCTCTCAGTGAGGCGCCTGCCTGTGTCCTGGTCAGGCGGGGCCCGGGCTCGGTCGCCCAAGCTCCTCTCCCCCTCCCTCACAGGGTGCACACCGGCCTCGGGGGACGGTCAGAAGCACACGATGGGAGGCTGGTTTTCTTTTTAAAGTATATCAGCTACTACCCGCCAGACGCTAGCGAAGCCCCTGGGGGCACCCGGTGTCCGGCCCAGTAACAGCGCCAGCAGCAGTGGGGTGTACCCGCATGCTGCTGGGGCCGTCGAGTCCACGGGGTGCTGCACGGGAGGGGCCTTGCAGGGCTGGCGGGCCCCGAGGGTCCTTCCTACCGGCCCAGGACCAGTGGCTGCCACTCTGAAGGAACGTGTTTCTCGTGGGCGTTGTCTCGTGTCAGAGGTTTGGGTGAATAAATGTGAGTCGGTGGCCGGGGCGCGTGACCCCGAGAGCGCGTGAGGCCGTCCAGTGCAGCGGTGTTGGGTCACAGGCTCGTACGCGGATGACGATGGAACTGTTCAGATCGCGGGCCGCTAACGAAGCCTGCTGGGTCACGTGTCGTAGCCAGACGACGGAATTAGCCGAGTGCGCCGAGCGCCCGCAGCTGTCCCCAGGACCCCAGCCGGCACTGGAGCTCAGGACTCTGTGTAGACGCGGGTCCGTCACCGCGGCGCACATCTCCGTGCATGGGAAGTGGTGGCGATCGTTTTCAGCGATTCGGAGCAATGTCCTCGGCGAGTTTGCGGACCGTTTGCTCGCGGGTGGAGAACGCGTCGGCGTACTGCCACCAGAGCCTCAGAAGTGTCGTAGGGTTTCTCCAGCCCTGACATCTGTCACAGAGGAAGTGTGTGACCA
>NW_011893583.1:0-1506 GCF_000151845.1 Pteropus vampyrus
GAAGGATAGGCAAAGGGGTCTCCTGTCTGCCTGCGGTCTCCAGCTCTCTCAGGCACTTTAAGGTCACAGCCAACTGGTCAACCAACAAAGCCAAGGGCAAAATGGCCAGTGGAGTGGACATAGGCCCGCATACCTCTCAACCGCCCTTCGGATGTGGGCCATCCAGGCATTTCTCTCCTCCTTGGAGCTGGTGTGCATCTCGTACATCTCGGGTCCCTGCAGGGAGGCGCTGATCAGGAACATGGCTTTCTCCTCGTTGGCCACTTCCCTCACGATGAGTTTTTGTAATGAGATGATGGGGCGCTTTGAGTCCTGCACAGGTGGAAGATGGCGAGGAGGGGAGGGTCACCTGCAGGGCACCCCACTTATTTTCAAACGATTCAAAGCAGAAACATTTTACCATCTGGGGAAAACAGACAGTACTGCCATGACATCTTCGTATCTTTTAACGTGTCTGTTGAACGTGCTTATTAACTAAATGTGTTTTATAATCAGTAAAACACACATACAGTACAAAACTCAAAACAAAAACAAAGAGTACATAGCATATAACAACAAATAAACCTTCCTCCTGACCCTGTGCCCCAAACACCAACCAGTACTCCCGGCCTGGGTGTCCCGCAATGCTCTGATGGCCAGTGAAATATACGTTTTTAACTCGTTGTTATGGGCTGAGTTACGTCCACCCCAAATTCCTATGTTGAAGCCCTCACCTCCAGGACCTCAGAATGTGACTGTATTTGGAGATTGGGCCTTTACAGAGGTGAATAAGGTAAAATGAAGTCATCAGGGTGGGCCCTGATCCAACACAACCAGTGTCTCTATAAAATTTCAGGACATAGACACAAACACAGGGACGGCTGTGTGAACACCCAGGGAGCAGATGGCCTTGCAGATTATCACACTGCATCATCCTCAGGTGAGGGAACAGACGGTACACTTGGGTGGTACACCTGAGTGTGCCAGGGTCAAAGCGAGACCGTTTGACAATGTGGCCCGACCCTGTGTGTGGTGCTAGGGAAGCTCCTGAGAAGCTGCTCCTTTAAATCTCTAGGAAAGGCACATGATCCCTAGTTTAGTCACAGAGGCCGCCTTCCTCGCCAGGTGAAGCTGGAAGCAAACTGGTTCTATGAGCCTCTCAGGGGCAGGTGCCCCTGGGGGGAGGGCCTGACACTCTCTCCCTGAAGTGAGGTCTGTGCTGTCAGACGCTGAAGGACCTAGGAAGCCAAGTCTTGGGTGGACATGGCCAGGAGGGATGACTGGCACCCCGGCTTGACTCCAAGTTCACTGGCCGCACAGAGTGCACTGCAGGCTTGGCTTCCACGACAAGGGTGTTCTGGGACCGGTGTGCTATGGGGTGGACATCGTCACAGCACACAGGGACACAGGATGGCGACTGTCTGAGCTTGCGTCCTCAGTGACAAGCTGGTAAGTCCCTGTGAAGGATGGAGGGCCTCTCCTGGCAAGGACGCTGGGGCCTGTGAGGACCTGAGGGCTTGTGACAGA
>NW_011893583.1:5106-9874 GCF_000151845.1 Pteropus vampyrus
ACTTGCTCATTCTCCCAGGGCCCGAATCCCCTGGAGATGAGGAAGGTGTGGTCGGCACGGCCCTGGCTGCTGGGAGCTCCCAGCTGGGCTTCGTGCCCTCTCTTCTCTGCCCTCCATGCTGCAGGCAAGTCCCTCTCATGGCCCTGGTCGTGGACACAGGAGTCATCTCTGCTTGTCTGGATCACTCAGGAGTGACCTTAACAAGACAACTTTCTCCATCACTCATTCACTCCCCAGACGCTGACCAAGGGCCCGCTATGGCCCAGCCTGTGGCAGGGGCCGGGGTGGCAGAAGCCAAACGAGACCCAGTACCTGCCTTTCCTAGCACCTAGCACAGGATTCTGCACGGTGGCAGCTCAGTTAATGATCGCCGAGCCCAGCTGAATCCAGAGAATCAGGGACAATCTCAGAGGGGCACTTATCCAATCCACTGTTAAAATAGGGGGCAGGGAGACAGAGACCACCCCCGAAGTACCACAGGGTAAGATGGGGAGGCGGCGACTGTACCTTCCGTGTTCTGAATGATGCGCTCCACCAGCACCGGGTACTTGGTTATGCGCTGAGTGACCAGGAGAATGCACTCCTGCACGCCAAGCCGCCTCACGATGGAAAAGTTGCCGATTTTCTATGAAATGGAGAACAAAACCACGCTGGACTGACGTCTTATGTCCTGCCAAATCAGTGAATTTAATTTGGGGGCCCCCGAGAAACCAGCTGAGAAGAAACCAGAAGCAGCCGGGGAGGGGGGGCCGCCATGGGAACCACCTGGACAGCTGTATGATGCGTGTGCACACGCTTACACACACGTGCGTGAAAACCCTAACCCTGACCGACAGCTGTTGGAACCTTCCAGAACCAGACTGGGTCCGTGCCTTCTGAACTGGCTCTTTTGCTGGCCTCCGACACACGCGAGCAGCCCCCGTGCTCCCCAGAACACGTCACGTGCTCGGTGCGATTTCAGGAACCCCAGCCTCGCAGGGGGGACCCGGAGTCACTGTGGGACGCGTGAGATTCCGGGGACAAAGCTCTGTTTCCTTCATCTCGCTGGAACCCTCCCACTTTCCAGGTGTTTCTGGCTCTTGACGTTGGGTGGCCGTCCCACTGCTTATCACCAGATGAATCCAGGCCCTACGGTGACCCTCTCTCCCTTTCGCACCCGTCCACTGTGATGATACTGGAGTGAAATTGAACATGCATCACTCTTAACTCCAGACTGTTAGTTACAGACTATCACTTCAGAATGAAGTCTGCGGGGCACAGGCGACAGGTGATGGAGCTGTTTTGGAACCAAGTGTGCTGGGGCTGCTGCAAGGCCATGCTGACGAGGCCTAGTGGCCTGTCAACCCGGCGCACTTTCTAGGTCGCGGAAGGTGGGGCCTGGCCCGACCTGGCTGACTCAGGCTGGGGAAAGCATTTTTTGGTTCTGGGCTTTGAGCGTCCACACACTGTGAGGCACAAGATAGGTGTGGGTCGTTTCGCACGCTATGTGGGGACCAAGGGTTTAGAGGAAGGCACGCCCTGCATCAGCCGGACTGTCAAAAGGCACAATGGGTGGCTCTGGAGGGGGTGGTCCCCAGGGCAGGGTGGCCCCTGGAAATGACACTTGTGTCGCCTCAGCAATCTGAGGAATGATGGTCAGTGGATTCCATGTTTGGGCCTGCAGGGGCATCTCAGGGGCCACCCTGGTGTGTAGAGGGACAAAGCCGGTCCACTTTGCTTTACACCCTGGAATTCTCCTGAAGATTCTTGCTGACGTGCTCTTGAATGCATTTGTGGTTAAGAATGAAATAAAAACATGAAAATGACTAGTTTGTAACAGGTACCTTAATTTCAAGATCTCCAAACATCTCTGTAGAAAAGAAAAAAACCTAAAGCAAAGAGGATATGTTTTTAATGTAAAAAATTTTTCTTTTTACCTTGATCAAATTTTGAAATTTCTTATTTTGTTGCAGCAACAACTTGTAATGACTGACTGCCTCGTTATGGCCACTACAAAACACACCATATTTTTCTTTCATTCTCTCCCCGTTTTCACCTGAAAACTGAAGAAAGACAGTGGAGATGTTATCGAAATGAAACACATAAAACTGCCAGGGAAAGGTTTCAGCTAGCTCGTCTGACTCTAAAATAAATACTGAATTCACTTGCGATTGTTCTTTCTTCTCTAACACGTACTCAGACGTGCTTTTATTTCGGGTGTCTCCTCGCAAGGTACAATAAAGGTAAAATGAGAAAACTTCCCGCTAATGGGCTTTATGACGTCCTATGTGCTGTGACGACTTCCTGAAATCCAAGAAAATACATGTGAGCTGAAGAATGCCAGAAAAATTTAAAAAGCAAAAATTTAAAAGCAAAATGGGTATCCATTCTAATGAGCTGACTCAGAAAGCTTGGAGCACTCTGAGGTCACACGCGGGGCTACGGGGCTGGCCTCTCTGTCAATCTTGGCCGAGGCACAGAAGTTGACTCGGAAGTCAATTCAGGGTCAACAGCCCTCCTACGAATGGCTCTCGTCCACGGATATGCTTCTAACAGGCAAAAACACAGGTGCCAAGACCAAAAAATATAGACCAACCAATCTAGGAAGGAAAAGCCCAGAACGCGACACGGACAGTTTGGACGAGTGCATTTACTATTTAGGCCTCTGTGTTGCTAGATGATCAGGACCACTGTTCTTGGGGTGGGGAAGGAGTGGGCAGGGGAGGGTTCCCGGACCCAATTCCAATGTGCGTGTGTGGGTTCCCCCCATGTCAGCAATTCTCAGACGACAGCAGGGCCTGATGTTGTCTACCCCCAGATAGCATCAGATACCACAGGTTAAGAGTTTGGTCTTGTAAACTGCTCTCTCTCCACTTCAGACGCCAGCCATCACCTGTGCTCCTGCCTGACCGGCTGTATAGCAGAGGTTCCCAAGACCCCTTCCTTGGGTTCAATCAATTTGTTAGAGCAGCTCACAGCACCCAGAGAAACATGTTACTTACTAGGTCATTGGTTTATTATAAAGAACACAACTCAGGAACAGCCAGATGGAAGAGATGCATAAGGCCAGGTGCAGGGAAGGGTGCGGAGCTGCCACGCCCTCTCCGGGGACCTGTCTCCCCAAATCTTCAGGTGTTCGCAACCTGGAAGCTCTCCGAATCCTGTCCCGTTGGGTTCTTACGGAGGCTTCGTTACATAGGCACGGGTGATTAAATCATTGGCCACGGTAAACTGATTCACCCCCAGCCCAAGGTCAGGGGACGAGACTGAAAGGTCCAACTTTCTCATCACATGGTTGTCTCCCTTGGCCACCAGACCCTACCCTTAGGTGCTAAATAACAGTCACCTCATTCACGTAACCAGAGACACCTTTATGCTCTCATCGCTTAGGACATTCCAAGGGTTTTGGGAGCTGTGAGCCAGGAACTGGACAAAGACCAAACATATATTTCTTATAAACCACAACACTGCAGTGGGCCACGTTCTCTCTGTTACTGGGAGGCACGCAGCCGGGGTGGGGGCCTGTCCAGGCCCTGCGCCCGTCCTGGCTGCGCCCACCTGCTGCACCAGGAGGTCCCCGATTTTCTGGATGATGTAATTCCGGTCACTGCCCTCCTCCAGGGACTCGTGGCGGCGCTCCTTCAGCCGAGAGAGGAAGTGGCCGTGCATCTCGAGCAGGTCGTCCGCGCACAGGAAGAGGCGACCGACGGCCTTGGGGCGGAACTGCAGCTCCTCCTGCAGCGCCCTGGCATAGACCTTCAGCATGATCTTCAGGGTCCGCACGTGGTGCGCCTCTGTCTGCATCAGCTCTGCGGGGACACAGACCACAGCACTTACGCTCCGTCCCTCCGGTGGTCCACAGGGGCACTCGTGTGTACTGTCCGCCCGCCACGTGCCAGGCTGGCTACTCAGTTCTCTGCCAAAGTCCTCGCCCTGTGGCTTTACTGCCCAGGTTCCAGTGCCTTGGGCCTTCACCGCCCTGCTTGTGGGGGTTCCTGGGGCCTGGAGGGACATGCATGGGGCACCCAGCACATCTCCTGGCCCAGGCTCTATATCTGGAGCTGTGGTTTTCACTGTATTCTGCAACGTCCCATCTCAGCATAGTGGCTGCCCATGGCCATGTTCTCTGATGGCCAGCAGGATGGGGCGCCCGTCACAGGGCTGGTGCTACAGTCACATGTACAGAGAGGAACATGCCTCCAAATCCCCCAATCGCAGCCATGCTTGGGCCTGTCTGTGGTCACCAGGGATGGCTGGGATGGGCCAGGGCAGTCTTCTCTCTCAGGGTCACCAACAAGGTAAGCATGAGTCAGGCCTGGGCACCTGACCATACTCGTCCTTGGGGACCTCCCCAGCCACCTCTTCCCTGGCCTGGAAGGCAGGGCTGTCCTGGGGGAGCAGGGAGTGGGTGATAGGGATGCACGGGGTGTCGGCAGAGGAGCCCAGACTCCCAGGTGGAGTAAATTTAGAAAAGGGACAGGAAGAGCAGCGGGGGGAGCCATGCCGAAGCACCTCTCACCATAGAGCACATCCTGCCTTTTCACCGCCTCCCTCTTGTGCCTCTTTGCGTAAGCTGGCTCCACGCAGAGGCTCCAGGACTCGGCCTCGAACTCGTGGGCATCTGATTCAATCTCACTCTTCAGCGAGGCGGTGTAGGGGTCTGCAGGAAGAGCAAGAGGCCACTGCTCAGGGCCCGCAGCCCGGCTGGCTCGGAGCTGCCCTGGCCCGAGTCCCCGGGACACACTGATGTGCATCCCAGCACTTCCCAAGGTAGATGGAGACCACGTGA
>NW_011893584.1:0-1196 GCF_000151845.1 Pteropus vampyrus
GGTGGTGGCATGGAGCAGGACAGCCTGGAGGACCCCCGGCTGGAGAAGCTGTGGCACAAGGTACCCTCGGAGCTTTCCGCAAACCCTGAAACGTGTCTCCTTGCATTAAGAGTTGGGGGGCTGCCGGGGTTTCTTTGCGCTGACGTTTTGCAGAGCGTGCCGCTGCCCCGCATGGGGGTGTGTCTATGGGCCTGCGGTGTCGTCTGGTCGTTCCTGGTTCCTGGGCTCTTCCCTGCTCCTGCTCCGGGGTACTGTGCTCGCCCGGCACAGGAACCAGGGCACCGGGCGGGGAGCTGCAGAGGCGAAGGACGTGCCTGGCGGCGTGAGGCTCACACACAGGCGCCGGTGTGGCGTGACCGCGTCTCGACTCCGCGTCCGTATTTAATTGGGTTTGATCCCGCAGCCGGTTCCTGTGATTCTGAGAGGTGCCCCCACCTGGAGGTGGGGTGCAGACCCCAAACGGGTGCTGGTGTGGCCAGGCCGGTGGCAGTTTGAGCTGGCCACGGCAAGGCACTTGCTTCCCTCCCCTTCGTCCACTGGCCCCTGTCCGGGACGTTCTGTCCGGACTACACTGAGCAGGACCAAGAATTGGGACTTTTCACACTGACCCATCCTGGTGTGGGGGGGAGGGCCCCCCCATGCAGGGGGCTTTCTGTGGCCTCCAGGCTGAGTCCAGGACCTGCGTTATTTACATGTCACCGTATCATCCCCCAGGGGAAGTGAGTAGGGTGACAAGGGGGCCCACTGCTGGCATTCTCCCCCAGGCGAAGACCTCTGGGAAGTTCTCCAGGGATGAGCTGGACAAGCTGTGGCGAGAGTTCCAGCACCACAGGGAGAAAGTCCGCGAGTATGACGCCATGCTGGAGGCCCTGAGCAGAACCGAAGGTGCCCCGCCCCGCGTGTCCCCGTTCCCAAGTCCCCAGCCCGCCTCGCTGTTGGGGAGCCCGTCAGGGCGGGGTGCTGGGACAGGTGCAGGGACACCGGTCAGGGACACCTGCTTCAGTGGCAAGTCGCCTCTGCCACTGTTGGCTGCCCCTCCCGCAGAGGCGCAGCTTCCCTGGCGTGACCCACCCGAGCGCGGGGTTCCCTCCCGCAAGGGCGTCTGCGCGCTGGGAAGGGCCGGCGTCCCCGGCCCCCAGCAGCGGTTGCGTCCGCTCCCGCAGACATCCAGGAGAATGCCATCGACCCGGCCGGCG
>NW_011893584.1:2531-3303 GCF_000151845.1 Pteropus vampyrus
AGGGAACAGCCCTGGGGTGGAAGCGGCAGGGGGATCGGTGCGGGTCCAGCAGAGGTCCCTGCGGGACGTCCGCCCCACGGATTGGGATCTGCTCGAAGGGACGTGTGGTGAGCTCTCGCGGCCCCCGGGCTGGCCCCTGCACTTGGGGCCGGGGACGTGACAGCTGAGTCCAGGACTGTGGGGAAGTGGGCCTTGGGGGCCGTGCAACCCAGGCGTGCGTCGGGTGGCTGGGAAGGACGATGGTGGAGGGCAGGGGTCAAGGCCAGGGGTTGATCCAGACAGGACAGGCCGTGGGGACAGAGGAGGACAGTATAGGGAGGCTGGTCGAAGCCCGGGCCCCACGTGTCTGGCTAGGCGTGGGGCTGGGTAGGAGGGAGCCCGGTGCCTGGCGGGTCCTGTTCACGAGCGGCCTCTGGGTCCGGGTCCAGGAGCGTGCACGGGGCACTAGCACCATCAGGTTCTAGCAGGTGAGTGCTGCTCACCTGTGTGTGAACGTGCTGCTTCGTGACGGGGTGAGGGGCAGGGGGGCCGCAGTCAGCCCTCGGGGCTCTCCTGGACGAGCTGCACGGTGGCAGCTCGAGGTGTGTGGCCTTCAGGTGGGCAGCTGGCCACCGTCCCTGCCGAGCCTGCCCCCGCATGTGCCTTGCCCTTGGCGTCCTGGAGCGGCCGTCAGGTTGGAGCGGGGCCCAGTGACACTGAGAGCGTGTTGCTTAAATGTTACTCTAGGAGGAGCTGAAGCACTTTGAAGTCAAAATCGAAAAACATAACCACT
>NW_011893584.1:6628-7512 GCF_000151845.1 Pteropus vampyrus
TTCATTTTGAATGGTTCATTGCACATAACGACCTTACGTCCTGCCCCGCAGTTCACACATCCGCTCCACGTCCTTGCCGTGTCACCCGTCAGTACAACAGCGCCCCGCCCCGTCGCTGTGCCTCACCACCCTGCAGTGGCCCCGTCGGCCAGTCTGCTCTCGGACGGCGGTGGCAGAGTGGACGGCCCCGCCTTGCTGCGGTCTTAGTGGGCTTGTGGGTCCTTTGCCAGCTCGGCGGGTGAGGGCTGGTTTTCCGGCCCAGCAGGCCGGCTTCGTGAACGAGTGTTGCTGGTGCCCGTCGAGATGACCAGGAGGCTCACTGCTCGATGCGGTTACTGTGGCCGGTCACTCGGGTTTTCCCTGGAAGATGTGAGCGACCTCGCGCTCCCGGGTCAGCCCCTTGGCTCACGGCGCGGTGCCCCGCAGTGTCACCGACCCCACGTGGCGATACTTGGCCGAGGACTTTGTCCTCCGGAGGGACACTGGCTGCGGTTTTCCTTTCTCGCCACCTCTGTCTCCCGGTGCGGCAGTGACCGGCTTCCCACGCAGGGGGTGGCCTTCTCCGTCTTCCTGCGGCCGCGGTGGCACCACGTTGCCCCCGGCTCGGGCGCGTGGGGGGCGCGGGGGGCGCCGTCCAGGCCTGGAGTTTTCCTCGTGCGGAGGTTTTAGAGTCAGAGCTCAGTTTTTACAAGTAGACGTCAGGCTGTTCAGATTTGGGTCCTTGCATCTCGAAGACGTGCTTGTCAAGGAATTTCCTCTCCGTTGTCGAAATGGTTGGCGTGAAGCTGGTGACGCCGTCCCTTCATCTCGAGGTCTGTCCTCTGTAGTGCCACGGTGCTTGTCTTTCCTGACGTTGGTCATTGTTTTCTCTTTCCTCCCCGATT
>NW_011893585.1:0-1050 GCF_000151845.1 Pteropus vampyrus
TTAGGTTAGAGTTAGGGTTAGAGGTAGAGTTAGGGTTTAGAATTAAGGTAAAGGTTAGTGTTAGGGTTAAGGGTTAGGGTTAGGGTTAGGGTTAGGGTTAGGGTTAGATTTAGGTTTAGGTATACTATTAGGGTTAGTATTAGTGTTATGTTAGGATTCGGGTTAGAGTTAGGATTAGGGGTTAGAATTATGGTAAAGTTTAGTGTGAGGGTTAAGGTTAGGGTTACTATTACCGTTAATGTTATTTTAGGGTTATGGTTAGAGTTAGAGTTATGGTTAGAATTATGGTAAATTTTAGTGTGAGGGTTAAGGTTAGTATTACTGTTACTGTTAATGTTAGGTTAGGGTAGGGTTAGGGTTAGGGTTAGGGTTATGGTTAGGGTTTGGTTTAGGGTTAGGGTTAGGGTTAGGGGTTAGGGTTAGGGTTATTGTTAGTGGATATAGTATAGGATTAGGGTTAGCGTTAGGTTCGAGTTAGGGTTAGAGTTAGAGTTAGGGTTTAGAATTATGGTAAAGTTCAGTGTAAGGTTTAAGTTTAGGGTTACAGTTACCGTTAATTTTAGGTTAGTGTACGGTTAGGATTAGGGTTAGGGTTATGGTTAGGGTTTGGTTTAGTGTTAGGGTTAGGGTTAGGGTTAGGGTTAGGGTTAGGGGTTAGGGTTAGGTTATGGTTAGGGTTAGGTTTAGGTTAAGGGTTAGGTTTAGGTATAGGATTAGGGTTAGGGTTAGGGTTAGGGTTGGGGTTAGGGGTTAGGGTTAGGGTTAGGGTTAGTGGTTAGGGTTAGGGTTGAAGTTCAGGTTTAGGTATAGGATTAGGGTTAGGGTTAGGGTTAGGGTTGGGGTTAGGGGTTAGGGTTAGGGTTAGGGTTAGTGGTTAGGGTTAGGGTTGAAGTTCAGGTTAAGGTTAGATTTAGGGTTATGTTAGAGTTAGGTTTAGATTTAGGTATAGGATTAGGATTAAAGTTAGCGTTAGGTTAGAGTTGGGGTTAGAGTTTGAGTTAGGGTTTAGAAATATGGTAAAGGTTAGTGTGAGGGTTAAGGTTAGGGTTA
>NW_011893586.1:0-445 GCF_000151845.1 Pteropus vampyrus
TTGAACAATATTTAATTAGGCAACATGTGAGTAAAACTTCCTACCTCGGCACGGTCTAGTAAGTTCTAGCATCCTTGACCCCAAACACAGGGTGGCGCTGGTACTATGAGGAAGAGTGGGATGTTCTCTTGGGGTCACCTGCAGATGGGCTGCTTGGGTTCTGGCTCCTGGGACGTGACCTGAGCCTGGTCAGGAAGCGGGCACAGTCCCCGGGCAGATGTTGGTTGGACTCTCCGGCTGTAGCTCATCCGCTTGCTATTGCTCAGGTTCCCTGTGTACGTTTTGGCTGAGGGCTAGGAAATCAGTGTCACTAACCATAAAGGACTTTCACTAACGAACGATCACTTCCATTAAACTGAGTAACTCTCACGTGGTGATCTCAGTGTAGAGATTTTTAAAAAAACATACACGATACGAAGACTTGAGCTGATAGATGAACTGTCTG
>NW_011893586.1:3180-5292 GCF_000151845.1 Pteropus vampyrus
AGTCGTGGTTCTCCTCCTCCACGCCTCCTGCCACCGCCACCCATGGCCGGCGTGTGCTCTCAGCCAGCGCCCTGGGACACGACCGGCTGCTTGCGAGAGGAGGTCTCCCTTACAGACATCCAGGGTCCGGTCCTTTACGCCTGGACCGAGTTACTCGCACCCTCGAGGGTCCTGTCCCCACTTCTGCTGCTTGCAATCCGCCTTGCACACAGCAGCCAGAATCGTCCCGCTCAGACACTGTTTTGCTCGTGGTACTAACTCCTGGGGACACTGAAACGGTTTCCACTGCGTGTGGCATCACGCCCGGTTATTGCCTTTCGCGTCCTTTACCGGTCGGTCAGCGCCCTTCGCCTAACCGTCCTCGTCTCTGCCCATGACTCAGCGGCGCTCCACACACGGCAAAGCCCGACGGCACGTCTCGGCTGGCACACGCCCGCAGCGGGGTGCCCGAGCCAGGAGGGGTTCGAGCACGTTTCTGTACACATGCTTGTCAGACTTCTCGAGAGAGGACGACGCTCTAGCGCCTAAGTCTGACCGAAGGGTTGTAGCCGGCGTCCCTGGCCTCCTACGTCCCTGTTATTTTTCTTCTTTTTTACACGCCAGCGGCATTCGTCTTCAGGAATTTCACGTGGCACCACGGCTGCTGCTCTCCGCAAATCTACTCACTTTCTGGATCATCCTTCTGGGTGGGAGGGTGAGGGGCAAGTCTGCACGTGACAGATCCCCGTTTTCAGGTCTGCTGGCAATGGGAGTCACTAGGGACGTCAACACACGACATCAGAAGTTTAACAAGGCCGCGAGGCTCAGAGGAAGACGCACTCCCGCCAACCACCAGCCGACGCAGCGCGCGGACGGATGGCGAGCTCGGGGGAGCTTTCGGTGTTTTCCATTCTCTTCAGGCTCTGAGTCACCAGACACGCTCTTCTTCCCCGCTGGCAAAATATCCGTTTGCCTCTTAACAAATCGTGCCTTAGCTTCCCTTCGAAGGATTGCTCAAGGCTCAAACAATTTCTCTATGAAATCATTCCAGCCCAACTCCATCCGGCACCCGACGCGCCACCGTATACCAGGAACCCCGTTATTGATGCCGTCTGATTTTTCTCCCTTTTCTCTTTATTTGGCATTTCTTTAGGGCTAGCATTCACATCCAGGCACATGTGCATAGATTCATCCGCACGCATTTAAGAAAGAGACATGTGTATACAGACCCTGTTAATGGGGAATGCTTGTTTAAAATTTTTAAATTTTCTTCCCTGTCGGTTTATGCCTTCTGTTGCCCTTGAGATATTGGGGGCACCGAACACAGGGGAGGCTCTGTAACTGTTAGAACTGTTACAAATAGGGCAACTGTCACTTCAACTTTTCAACAGTAAAGTTTAGTAACTAAACTTTGATGCCACAAAATTAACACATTACTGAAGACTCTGAAGGAAGAAAATGAAAACCCCTAAATAGGCTCTTCTTTCCCTCGTTAATAACTGCTCACGTTATAATCAAAATATTATAATATTTAATAATCAAATATAATAATTATAATAAAAACATAATAATAACTGCTCACTCTATAATCAAAAGTTCATCATTCCAACAATAGGTTGAAAGTTGCTCTAATTTAGTGAACAGCAGGAAAAACACCTTTGAAAATGCTTTTACTATCAAGTTTGTACAGTAACACACACGCACCCCACCCCACCCCCCAAACAGTATCGGGCTATACAGCTAAGTGAAAAGTCTTTGGGACACTTTATGAACGTCGACCTATTTACGAGTCCCTTTTTAACTCCCTAAGACTCACCCTCCAGACATTCACGTCAACCGGTTTGAAACCTGCATGAAATGAAGCAGAGCCCCAAAAAGCCAAGCGCTGACTGAATGAACTGCTCTGTCATTATTTAACTGCTTCCTATGAGTTACCTCTGGCTGGCTGCGCCAGCGGAGTCAGGCCCACACCCCCTGCCCCCCCTTCAGGCCTAGCATGGCCCTGAGGGCCTGGGGACCACCCGGAGTGACTGGTCCGTGAGTGCGTTCCTGACGAGTCCTTCACGCACGGCTTTCATTTGGGTTGGACAGAGGGACGGTTTCCCTTTATCTCTTGCACCCTCGGATGGAGGA
>NW_011893586.1:7802-10477 GCF_000151845.1 Pteropus vampyrus
TCGCTTTAAAAATACTAGAAAGTGAATTAACATGTTTTCCTTAGCTGGAATAAGTTTCTTTCGGCACACAGAAACCCTAAGAAGATTTGACTTCTAAGAGTTGTACTATTTTGGAGGCAGTCTTAATTCCGTACATATTAATTAAATTTCTGACAAAGAAGCTTATTTTGAACTCAGCATATTACACAAATATGATGTGAAATCCCAACTAAAACAGAAGGGCAAAATTATTAAAAGCTTATTTGCTTAATTCTCGGGAGGCTGATGTACTAAAGCTGAATGACTTACATAAATACCTCTGGCATTTGTTGGATCCTGGTTCTAAACACAATGTTCATATTTCATCTATAATAAGAAAAGCATCTCAAAGATTTGCAAGGCACTAGTCTTGCAAGCGTCCAGTTTGGTGTCTTGAGTAAAGTGAGATTGGCAGAGTCAGCTTAATCCATAATGGAAAGTTGTGAGCGGGGTGCCCGGAGGCCGCTGCTCAGAGGAGGCCTCTGGCCACGTCACACACACATGGGACGCGGCCACTTGACTGAAAACAGAGTTTCTCCAGGTCAAAGCTAAAACTCAGACGGAGCCCACGGGACGGACCACGAATGCCCTCACACCTTTGGCTTTTCAGAAAACATTACAGCAGGGGTGGGGGTAGGGGTAGGGGTGTGGGGGGGGTGTGGTCTTCATTACAGGTGCAGTGATACGAAAAAGTGATTGTTGCTGTAATGCTTCACAGTTACAGAATCTGGAAAATGTCATATGTCAGAGCACAGTGAGGTCGCCTGCTGACGTTTGTCCTGCCTAAGCAAACTCAGAGATCTACAGTGAAAAATCAGGCCAACAGGTGTCCCCGAAACTGAGCTTATTCTCACCAAGGATGGCTGTTTTTCCCTCCAGTCATCACAGCCAGTTTTCACCAAGCAGATCCACAGAACTGAGCCCCGCCTCGCCTGCATTCACACCACCTACGGCACCCTCTCCTTGCCCTTCCTGTCTAGTGGAAGGGGACAGCCATGCCAACATGACCCCGGGTTTAAAACAGTTCCGGTTCGAAAGGCTCCACAGTCGGGACGGCTGCGTTGTTACAGCCTCAGACTAATTTTCATTAAGTCTCTACTGCTGGAACCCACTGGTCAATCCTCAAAGCGCACGCCCGCCTCAGTGCTGCAGGTTCTGAATGGGCCTGGACTCGGAAGGGCCGGATGAGGAGCTTTTTAAAGAAAGATCTTTAGAAACGAGATAGCCCCAGAACGTTTTACGAGGTTCTCTCGACACAAGCTGTTCCCATGTGATGTGCAATGACCTGTGAAATGGTGACGGTCACAGAGGGCAGAGCTGAAGAACGGGCGCTGGGCCAGGCGTGTGTGTGTCCCTGTCCCGGAGGACCTTCCCGTCCAGGCCCATTCAGAAACTGCAGCACCGAGGTGGGTGGCTGCAGCGCCTCCCCTTGCTTGGCCACGCAGGGGACGCTCGGTACCCGGCCGGCCCGTGAGGCAGCCCCGCGCCCCCCGCTACACCGGTCCGTCTGCACCGCCTGGAGAACACGCGGGAAGCAGAGCAGGCCCCGCGTGTTACCCGTGGGAAACGGAGGAGAAGCGTGTGAGATGCGGTCTTGCGTGCCCTCGGCGCCTGGCGTGCCTCACAGACACGTGTGCCACTCCCCTGCTCGTTTTCTTCTCGGTCCTGGAGAAGAGAATCGCCTGCCGACAGGACACTCACGTCACCCCGACCCCAGCCCAGGAGGGAGGTGGGTCCCCCCGCACGCTCCCGCCCGCACGGGGCTCAGGCGTGGGGCCTCAACTCCTTTCCTCCGGCCTGTCCCTCCGTGCCTCCCACGCCCGCCTCGTTTCCTCCATCCTTTACCCCCACCCCAGCCTGGCATCCTGGTTTCCTGTCAGCTTTCACTTTTGGGAAGGGGACGTGTAGGGCGGACATGCTTTCTGAAACGTGTAAGTGTATATATAGTGACTTGCAGGTTCCACAGCCCCGTGAGATACCAGCGTCTCATTCGACTCTTAAGATGACCCTCCCTCCC
The DNA here is from genome assembly GCF_000151845.1 of Pteropus vampyrus. Classification (NCBI taxonomy): domain Eukaryota; kingdom Metazoa; phylum Chordata; class Mammalia; order Chiroptera; family Pteropodidae; genus Pteropus; species Pteropus vampyrus. The sequence goes on from NW_011893586.1 coordinate 9,838, forward strand.
CACCTCACCCCAGAAAGAAAGCAGCAAATATAGCAAATATCGGTCCTGGCTCGCGGTAACTGTTTGGCCCCTCAGAGCCTGAGCGTGTTAACCGAGCTCAGTCTGTACAAGGGTTGGCAATGACAGGCGGAAAGCTGACAGGCAGCAGAGGCAGATATGGACGAACACAGGGCACACAACTGAAGAAAATGGCTAATATTCTCCTTAGCTGTAGATTCCCACATTTTAGGGGATTCCCCTGCCCCCCCCCACAAGATTTCTTTGCCTATTTAACAGCCGCTCCGTTAAAATGACTTACGAGGCATCACAAAGACTTCACCTTCCTGCCAAAATCACTTACGTTAATAACTGAAAATTAACCGGAGTGCCAATAGAAGAAACAAAAAATTCATGGAAAAGGTAATTTGTTTCCAAGAATATGACATGACCACTAACAACTCAGAAAAGATATCAAGGTAGCATAGAAACTAGAACTTTGATCTGCAAAAGAGAAAGAGAATCTTTTTTGTCCAGGAGAATTTAAGAAATTTCTAATTCCTGGCCCTTCATAACCACGTGCCTTTTTCCTAAAATTGGTGGTAGCGAGTTTAATTTGGATCCACAATGTGCACTGACTCATAGTGACTCTGGGTTTTAATTA
>NW_011893587.1:0-1674 GCF_000151845.1 Pteropus vampyrus
TCCTTATCAAAATACCAATGGCATTTTTCTAGAACAAATAATCCAAAAATTTATATGGAACCATAAAAGATCACGAATAGCCATGGCAGTCTGAGAAAGAACAAAGTTGGAAGTATCATACTACCTGATGTCAAACTATACTACAATGCTGTGGTAATCATATCACATTTTTTTACGAGCATAAACAGTGAAAAAGTAAAGGTACTTAATACATGAGGAGCTTCTGCAAACTAACCAGAAGAGCAAGCCATGAGGGTTCCCAGGCCCCTTCCTTCACCGCCTTCCACCTCAGCACCCACTGCTAACTGCCTCGTAACCGCACCAAGGGGCCGTCTACTGGCTCCTGTGACGTTTACCATCAGACCTTGTGAGCGGGACAAGAAGGTGTCCTATAGCCTGCACACAGCTGCTGTCTCCTCAGGGGACTTCGAAGATGGAGTGCTTATGCCCTTTCTGCCACCATTTCTCAAAAGCTTTAATCAAAACTTCATTTTAACATCCACTTATGATAAAAACTCAACAAAGTGGAACAAGACAGGGACGCCCACCCTTGCTACTTTGATTCAACAGTGTCAGAAGTCGTAGCCGTGGCAGCGATGTGAGAAAAAGAGCTAAAATGCATCCACGCTGGTAAGGAAGAAGTAAGACTATCACTGTTTTTAGATGACATCATACTGTGTAGAGAGAACCCTAAACATTCCACCAAAAAAATTGCGAGGACTAATAAATGAGCTCCGTAAAGTTGCAGGATACAAAACTAGCATACAAAAGTCTGTTGCATTTCTATATGCTGATAACAAGCTATCAGAAAGAAATTAAGAAAATCCATAGACACATGCATCAAAAAGAATAAAATACAAAGGAATAAATGTAACCAAGGAGGTGAAAAACCTGCACACTGAAAGAAATTGAAGAAGACACAAATAAAGGAAAGATACACCGTGCCCCTGGATTGGAAGAATTAATATTGTTAGAGTGTCCATACTACCCAAAGCAATCTATAGATTCCAGGGTCACTCTTCACATAACTACAACAAATAATCCTAAAATTTGTATGGAACCACAAAAGACCCCAAATAATGAAAGCAAGCCTGAGAAGGAAGAACAAAGTTGGAGGTCATCACACGCCCGGATTTCAAACTATATTACAAAGCTGCAGTAATCAGAATAGCATGATACTGGCATAAAAACAGACACATAGAACAATGGGACAGAATAGACAGATCAGAAACCCCTGAATGTGTGGTCAGTGAATTTACGACAAAGGGATGAAGAAAATACAGTGGGGAGAGGATAGTCTCCTCAATAAATGGTACTGGGAAATCTGGACAGCTACAAGCAAAAAAAAAAGAAAAAAAAAAAAAAACTGGACCACAACCCTAACTCAGAATAAATTAAAGACTTGAAACCATAGAGCTCCTGGGAAAAAATGTAGGCAGTGAGCTTCTTGACCTCAATCTTGGTGATGATTTTTGGGATCTGACACCAAAAGCAAAAATAAACAAGTGGGGTATATCAAACTATAAAAGTCTCTCACATGGCGAAGGGCACCACTAACAGCATGAAAAGGCTGCCTATGGAATGGGAGAAAGGATTTGCAAATCATATAGCAGATAAGGGGCTAATGTACAAAATGTATAAGGAACTCATATGACTCAATAGCAAAGAAAAAAA
>NW_011893587.1:1724-3478 GCF_000151845.1 Pteropus vampyrus
AGGAGGGACAGTCACCGCCTCCCCCCCCGCACCCCGCACCCCAATACTTCCTTCTACAGGCTGCCTGGAAGCCCAGCACATCTCATTGCTGAGAAATGAATCCCATCAGCACATCTGGCTTCCAGCAGCTCTAGGAAGTGTCTTTAAATTGGCCCATTGACAGCTGTAAATAAAAACAGGAGGAGGGGGGAGTGGGTTGTGGGCAGTCTGCGCGTTTCTCTTAAGAGCGTTCGCCTTCCGACCAGCGGCTGATGGAACATTCCCTAAGGGCGGGAGCACTCCCTGCCCTTGAGCACCTGTGACTGTGGAGCATACGAAATGTCGCCAGTCTGATCAGAGAACTGGATTTCGGTTTTCATGTAAACTGGTGCGCACATGGTTAGCAGCTGCTGCATTAGATAACACAGGTTTAGACTGATAATAGTACCTAGAACAGCTAGGAATCATTCAAGTTCTAATACAGGGATTCTCAGTCCGTGAATGAGATCTCTGTTCACCTGAAATTATTTGCAGGGATCTGAAAAGGATCCAGTGACACATACACACAGACGCCATTAGTAGGAAAAAGCCGCATGCTGATGCTGCCTTTCTGAGGGGCTGTGGGCTGTGTGGTTCTGTGTCAGGGAGGCTTCCAGGACTGGTAAGGACAGGAGCATGAATGAAGGTACAGAGTGTTCAAGGGGCACCAGTCAGCTGATACTCTGCGGGACTTGTGTAGGGCGCTGATACCACGGCACGAACCACCGTGTTAGGCAGGATGTGGGAGTGACAAGCCCATGAGAGACGGAGGCATTGCCACCAAACAAGGCAGGTATTGGTACCTGCCACATGCCAGGCAGTGCTCTAGATGCTGGCGCTGGCACCGAATAGAGTAAAAGCTCCTGCCCATGTGGAATTTACATTTGAGTGTGGGGAAGTAATTTTTCTGTAGATTCCACCTTATGCAGTAAGAAATGAAAAAGAAATGTGTGTACTAAAAAGGAATAGACAATTGTCGTTACTTGCAGATACGATTACCAAAAAATTCCAAGAAAATAAACTGAAAAGTGAATAAAAACAATGCGAGGATGAAGAAAACTGTCTGGATAAAAGATTCATATGCAAAAATTAGTAGCTTTCCAAGATGCCAGCAATAATCCATTCAGTAGTTAATATCTCATTTGCAGTGCAGCCAAAAAAGGTTAAAATGCCTTGAATCAGCATAACCAGAAATATGTAAACAGTATGAAAAACACGACCGCTGGAGAACATGAAGAGTCTTTAACCTGATGTTTACTAGGGTCTAAGACAGGTTTTTTTCCATATATTCTTCCGGAGAAACAATGACAGTGGTGGTGTGCATTACAGTCTTAAATGATTTCTCATTCTAAAGAGGTGGGTGAGCTGTCTGCTAAGTAGAATGAATTGTGAGACATCTGGGTCAGTAGAACAAAGTCAGTCCAGAAACAGGCCCCTCGGTACGTGCTGATTCAGCACATGATAAAGGGGTTTTTCAGGAGTGGTGGAAGGCAAGGTCATTCAGTAAATGATAGGAAACAGAGGTAGGTCCTGCTTCTCAGCATGCCTAAAATGTTTCAGGTTGGTTTTATATTACATGTCTTTTTTACCCTAATTATTTTTTTAATTTAAAAAAGTTGTTTATAGAATCTGTAAAGTGATCCCCAGTTACTCTAGCACACATCCGGCACCACACACAACCATTACAGTAATAGTGACTGTATGCCCTGTGCTGTACTCTAAATCCCCGTGACTGC